>NC_057811.1:137522641-137530805 GCF_018294505.1 Triticum aestivum | reverse complement strand
TTGAGCCATTTAATGCAACCGGCGCAATCTTTCTTTTAATCATTCAACGGTGTATCTTTTGAGTGGGCCCTAACCCATAGGTTTTTTCCCAGGATCATACCTAACTCTTCTAATTCTTTCCGGAGTTATTCTCAAATTCATTGCAAAGTTTGACGTAAAAATGGGTTATCATCAGTCAAATGTCTTTCTCCAAGATCTTTCAAATTCTTTTCATTGTTCATTCAACCTTTCTATTCTTCATGGTTCCGGAGTGCCTCAACAATTCATGGTGGTGTTTCTCATCATCATTCTCAACATTTCAAGATCAAGGTAGAGATTTCTCCTAAAATCTTGGTCCACTCTCTTGAAGATTCATGGTTCTAGCTTATGCCATCCTCTCATAATTGTTTTTGATTGCGAGAATTCTGTTCATACCCATACAGAGAATTTCATGAGTTGTTTTCGTTTCTTGATCATCCAAAGGCCATCATGTCATAATTATTCATTCCAGCTTTCAGCTCTCGTTCTCCAAATCTTACCGGTGCATCATTCAAATATCCTCTAATCAGTTCATGATCTCTTCGTTCTCATGTATCTAAATTCTGTCAAGTATCTTTATTCGTTTTCTAATTCTTCCCGGTGAATTGCGCCTTTGCTACTTTCATTTCCAATTCTTACGGTGGTTCGTTCAAGATTTCTCTTCCTTCGTTATCGTATCAACTCATTCGTTCTTTCAAATCCTACCGACGATTCGTTGAAGACCTTCCCAAGTTTGGGCTATATCTATCTTAATCCTTTCTACGAGAATAAGTAGTATGCCAAATCCGTTGCTTGTCATCAATTTATATTGGTGAAGGATACGCATAACATAATTCTTGTTCTTGTTTCATCCAAGTGATTAATTCCTTCTTCCGGAGTTCGTTCATGATATCAAATTCTCGGTTCCAAGTTGTTCATCTTTTCTTTCCGGAGCTCCAAGTTATTTCAATTATATCATTTCAAACCTTCATCTAATCATTGCAAGGCTTCACCTTGTGTTGTCAACTTCTCTTTCTTTTTATCATCCTTTTATTACCGGAGTTCTTCATGGAGGCTCTACATGGTGCTTCGTCAAGGATTCCTTTCATTCTTCAAGTGTTCTTCAAGATTTCTCTCGAAGTTATGATTCTCCTAACTATACTGTGAAATAAACATGGTGCTCAACAAATGTGTTGTTTTGAGGAGTTCAAGCATTCTTCATCTCGCATTCCGAAGTGCAATTCTTTCTACCTTATCTTTGGAGGTGGTGTTATGTCATTCTTGATAATTTCCCTTCGCGTTTCATGATTCACAAGTTTTCAAGGGTGACATATTTAAATCCATCATGTTCTGTTTCGTTCAAGAGATCTTTTCAACCAATCAATCTTTTTGTTGGAGTTATATTGGGTTATATTTCACCTACAGCCTTCCCTATGGAATGTAGCTATTTGTGGTGTTTATCAATGATCCAATTTTCTCCTTCTCATCTCGGTGTAGAAGTTTTCATCTCCTTGTTGATATCCATCCAATCATTTGTTTCCGTTGGTGGCGGGTTGTCACCTCATAATTTTGAGAAGTTTTCCATAAGCCCACTACAAGCTTGTTCTTTTCGTTGTTGGTTTTCCAACAACTCCGTTCTAACCTTCTTGGAAGGATGCTTCCCAAATTCAATTGTGGTGGAAGTTATCATTTCCTTCTCCGTTCTCTTATTCCGACGATCTATATCCTATTCGTTCGTCTCGGAGGCATTGCGAGGTTGCTCTCTTCGACCAAGCATATTGTTTTGTCAAGATCATGTAATTTTTCCTTTCTTGTCCGTTTAGCCGGAGTGTCGTGTTTTCATTCGAGTTCTCTCATCTTATCAAGTTTTGTCTCCTTCCTCAACAGGAGGGCTGTCTGAAATCTTTCTGACCCATTGTGCCATTCTTTCAATAGTTCCGGAGGCAATGTGCTGTTAATTTCATCGAGTATCCTCTCATCTTGTCAAGATCATGTTCAATTCCTTCCATTTACAGTCGGAGTGCTGCCCAAATTATATCGTTCTTATTCCTTCCCTATCTTGTTTTAACCGGAGTGGTTTAAATATCTATCGTGTCAATTAACCTCAAAGTTCACATGGTGTTCCTTGTTTCTCTTTTCTACCGGTGTGCTTTCATATTCATTTTGATCCGTTAAGCTCTTGTTTCATGTCCTTCAACCTACTAAGGTTCTCGCAATGTTCCTTGTTCCTCTTTGATAACGGAGTGTTTTAAATTTTGTTCACCTCCGTCGTGTCATTTCTTCAAGCTTTGCGACCTCTCAAGGTTCAATGGTTTCACTCGTTTGTCAAAGAAGCAACTTTGTTTTTTCTCTTCCTCTTCCGTTTTTCTCCGGTGCCATCCTAGATCTCGGGACGAGATCCTCTTGTAGTGGTGGAGTGTTGTAACGCCCCGAGACCGACGCTTCAGAAGACTTCCATATTTCGTGATCGCTGTGTGTTTCATTTGTGCTTGCTCTTTTATTTTTGCATTGCATCATGTCATCATGTCATTATTTTTTTTTTTAAAACTCAACCAGGTAAAATTGCATGGATCTTCGATCCATTTAAATCGAGGGAAATGCAAATGGTGATTTCTCTTTATAACATATATCCTCCCAATATTATTAGGGAGCTATATTCAAATATTCCATTAACTTTGGAATTAATCATAACACACTTGCAATTTAATTCTCATGCCTTTTTGCTTCATGTTTGTTCTCCAAACTTTCTCCATAATTATTATCTCATTTATCAAGGCTCTTCCTAAATGTTCAACATTTTTGGACACTTCTAAAACCTTGTTCTAGTTCAAACCATTTGAATTAAATTCAAAGAGTTTGAATTTAAACTTAGATCATGCCCACTTCTATTTTTCCTGGATCAAGCTCATTTTTATGAGTCCGGAAAAATTAACCACCCGCGCAAATTCTATCCCTAACACTTCCTTTCTTCCCCTTTTCTTCTTTCATATTTTCTGTAGTGGGAAATAAAAGAAGAAGAGTGAGGGAGAGAGAGCTTAGCCTAGCAGGCCACTCAGGCCCAGCAGCAACCAGCCACCAGAAGCCCATCCGGCTCCCCTGTTTTAACCCTAGCTCTCTCACCGATCCCCCACTCCCCCTCGTCCATCCTCCAGCGCCGCCAGTGCCCGATCCCCTCACCCTCTCCTCGATCCCCTCCTTCCACCTCGCTCCAGCCACCGCAGAACCAGGCTGCCGCCCGCTCTCTGGTCCACCATCGTCGTCGGAGCCCCGCGCCAAGACCGCCCCTCGCCTGGACCCGTCAAGCCCCGCCACCGGCCTATTGCCCTGCTCGACCCCGGCCTCCACCATCCCGCTTCGAGCTCGGCCACCGCCTAGACATGCCCCTGCCTCGTCCTCCGGCTGGGGTGCTCCAAGATCGCGCCCGACGCTGCAGTTCGCAGCGCCTCCGCCTCCAGCCATCACCAAGGTCCGGCGACGTCCTCGCCTTGTACCCCGCCACCGCCGGAGCTGCTCCGTCCGCCCTGCACTGGAGCCGTCGTTCCCGCGCCGCCGCCATTCTCGCGGCATCGACCTCCCCTTCGGCCTCTGTTGTCGCACCTCTGCGGTTCACGGTTGCCCTCTGCCTCGAGTCCGAGCTTGAGCCCTACTCGACGCTGCCATGGACAGCCACCTCGCCTGCATCCTCTCGTCGGCCCTCTCTGCCTGCTGCCATTCTGCCATCTCCAGCCTCTGCGTTGACCGACCGCGACGTCCCCGAGCAGCAGCTTCGCTGTTGTGTCTCTTTGCCGTTTCGTCAGCGCAAGAATAACTGTCGCCAAGTTCATCTACGTTGACCATACGGACCGCCAAGTTCGACTACGATCCATCAAGACCATCGTGTTGCACGTGAACATGAGTACGACCACGGCCGGCTACCTCCAGATGGATTTTGTTAAGTTCCGCTTGAACAAGTGTACCTCTACGTTTTGGTTTCGCCAAGTTCCATCAAGCCGACAGTGTACGTCTAACGTCGCCGTGGGTTTTCCATCAAGTTCGGCTACAGCACAAAGATATGTACAAATACATGGAGTCGCCGAGTACGACTACTCACGAGACCCGTCAAGTTCATCTACGTACGTGTATGACTACACATCCGGGATGCGTCCAGTACCTCTACGGAAGACACAAACGTCTATGAACCGTGTACGACGACTATTGCCAAAGACCCTCGAGTGAACCACTACCGTCGCCGTGGATTCGACAAGACAATGTGTACAACTACTTCCACTACGAACCCGATCCGCTCAGAAAAGGCACGCTTCAAAGGTATAATGACGAGACGACGCCCGTGAACGAATGCTTTGTTGTATGAGATGCTCGTTTTTGCACCGTGTCTGAGAGAGGACTTTGCACGTTCCTCGATTGCCATGCCACCGTACCGTGGGAACCCGGAATCCGGGAGCACCCCCACCATCTTTTGCATGTTTCGCACATCCGCTCACTCGCTTCCTTTTGCACCGGTATCTCCATGAGCTACCGGAACCGATATGTTGCCGTGGCATCATTTTCAGATTCGTTGCCGTGGCACCCCTTTCTTCCACCACGGTGACAAATGCTTCATAACATGCTCATGTCAATATTTTCATTAAATTGCATAAAACTTGCATATGTCATTCGCATCATGATAACAACATTTAAATGTTTAAAATTGTGTTTGCATTTAAATTGCTATTTGACATGAGGATTTATCGGAATTGTCGTTTGTTATTTCCGGCCTCATTTAAACTTGCCTAGATAGGTTTTTTAATTATGCTTCACCCCTTGCCATGTTTAATAACATTTAATATTGTTGGGTACATAACCGCGAGAACTAAACAATTGATGTGGTGTCTCGTCAATATGCAACTCGTTGCATATTGAGCTCCACTTAATTTGTAGTGTTGTTTGTTGCACTTTGGCATGCCATGCCTCATTAAACCGGACATGCATCATGTTTGTTTTTGCATCATGCCATGTGTATGTGTTGGTTGTTTACCATGTTGTTTGCTTCTTTCCGGTTTGCTTCTCTCGGTAGCTTCGGTTTCGTTCCGGAGTTGTGAGGATTCGTTCGACTCCGTCTGTTTGTCTTCTTCATGGACTCGTTCTTCTTCCTAGCGGGATCTCAGGCAAGATGACCATACCCTCGAAATCACTTCTATCTTTGCTTGCTAGTTGTTTCGCTCTATTGCTATGTCGCGCTACCTACCACTTGCTTATCAAGCCTCCCAAATGGCCATGAACCTCTAACCTTTGTCACCCTTCCTAGCAAACCATTGTTTGGCTATGTTACAGCTTTTGCTCAGCCCCTCTTATAGCGTTGCTAGGTGCAGGTGAAGATGAAGATTGCTCCATGTTGGATTATGTTTATGTTGGGATATCACAATACCTCTTATTTAATTAATGCATCTATATACTTGGTAAAGGGTGGAAGGCTCGGCCTTATGCCTGGTGTTTTGTTCCACTCTTGCCGCCCTAGTTTCCATCATACCGGTGTTATGTTCCTTGATTTTGCGTTCCTTACGCGGTTGGGTGATTTATGGGACCCCCTTGACAGTTCGCTTTGAATAAAACTCCTCCAGCAAGGCCCAACCTCGGTTTTACCATTTGCCTACCTAAGCCTTTTTCCCTTGGGTTCTGCAGACTCAAGGGTCATCTTTATTTTAACCCCCGGGCCAGTTCTCCTTCGAGTGCTGCTCCAAACCGAGCGATATCCGGCGCCCCCTGGGCAACCAGGGTCTATGCCAACCCAGCGTCTGGCTCATCCGGTGTGCCCTGAGAACGAGATATGTGCAGCTCCTATCGGGATTTGTCGGCACATCGGGCGGCCTTGCTGGTCTTGTTTTACCATTGTCGAAATGTCTTGTAACCAGGATTCCGAGACTGATCGGGTCTTCCTGGGAGAAGGAATATCCTTCGTTGACCGTGAGAGCTTATAATGGGATAAGTTGGGACACCCCTGCAGGGTATTTATCTTTCGAAATCCGTGCCCACGGTTATGAGGCAGATGGGAATTTGTTAATATCCGGTTGTAGAGAACTTGACACTTGACTTAATTAAAATACATCAACCGCGTGTGTAGCCGTGATGGCTCTTCTCGGCGGAGTCCGGGAAGTGAACACGGTTCTTGTGTTATGTTTGACGTAAGTAGGAGTTCAGGATCACTTCTTGATCATTACTAGTTGACGACCGTTCCGTTGCTTCTCTTCTCGCTCTTATTTACGTATGTTAGCCACCATATATGCTTAGTCGCTGCTGCAACCTCACCACCACTGCCCCTTTCCTACCCTTAAGCTTAAATAGTCTTGATCTCGCGGGTGTGAGATTGCTGAGTCCTCGTGACTCACAGATACTTCCAAAACAGTTGCAGGTGCCGATGATACCAGTGCAGGTGGCGCAACCGAGCTCAAGGGAGAGCTTGATGAAGCTCTTGTTCGTTGTGTTGTTTCGTTTCCTGTTGATCAGTAGTGGAGCCCAGTTGGGACGATCGGGGATCTAGCAGTTGGGTTATCTTCTTTTCTTTTGGCTTTGACCGTAGTCAGTCTATGTGTGTACTCTGAATGATGTATGATTTATTTATGTATTGTCTGAAGTGGCGATTGTAAGCCAACTCTTTATCCCATTCTTGTTCATTACATGGGATTGTGTGAAGATGACCGTTCTTGCGACAAAACCACAATGCGGTTATGCCTCTAAGTCGTGCCTCGACACATGGGAGATATAGCCGCATCGTGGGTGTTACAAGTTGGTAATCAGAGCCATCCCCGACTTAGGAGCCCCCTGCTTGATCGAATCGCTGGCATTGTTGAGTCTAGAACAAAAATGTTTTGAGTCTTAGGATTATATATATCGGAGAGTAGGATTCTTTTTACTCCTCAGTCCCTTCGTCGCTCTGGTGAGGTCTCCTAACGTACAAGTTTTGACTTTTTCTCCTCAAATTTCACTAAAAATTTTTAGGATCACGCGGGTATCTTGAAATCGTTCCGATGGTTTTGTGACGAGAACATTGTTCTTGGTGCCTCCTGACATTTAGGGGTTGTGGCAGTGTCCCGGGGAGTTGAGCTCCGAGGTGTTGTCCTCACAATTTTATTGTTGCAGTTCTGGAATACCCGAGTTTCGCCGACATCGAAAATCTCTTTTATGCAGTTGTTGGTGAGATCACCTCGACGCCACACAGTACTGGGGCGGGAGTTCGGGAGTATTGCCATAAATCGTATAACGGATGCTTTTCGAAGGTTGAGGTAAATGATTTCCGAAGGTTTCTTGGTTATGTGTTGAAGGATGGATACAGCTGGATCTAGGTATTGTTAGTTTGGGTGATATATTTTGTGTCCCCTGTATCCCCAACACCTGATTGCATAACCAGAAAGTTTCGGGAGTTTATAAGTGGGAATTCAAGTAGCTCCTAGGATATCTTTCCGACAGATGCATGATATGAGATTGGGGTTCGACGTCTAGTGGTCCGCCTTTCCACGGTTGGTTTTACAGTGGTCTCGTAGTGTCTTAAAGAGTCCTTGGCTATGCCGACTCGGGGACGCTTCGTATGTCATGTGCACTGCCTTGTACATGATGGTGCTATACGATCGAGCCCGTGTGGGCCCACCACGAAAACTTCGGACGAAATCTCTATCATATGTTTGTTCCGGCTTATTCTGCAGGCCAATCCTTTGTTTTGTTTTGTTTTGTTTTGTGGTATTCGAGTTGCTTCGAAGTCAAGTGTTGGTTCCATACCTTCCTAAGCGGTGTTCTCATATTTCTATGTGGATGCTAATCCTTCTTCATCTTCAAGGTTGTCTTTTCAATTCTTTCCAATCGGCGTGCTTCTCTTCAAGTGGATCCAATCATTCCAACATCCGCAAGATCAATTAGCTTTTCTCAACGGTGTTCGTTTCATCCGACCCAAGTTGCCTTTGTTTTCCCACCCTCCCACCCTTTTATTCAAGGATTCAGATTTCTTAATCAAGTATCATTTTATTGATGGGAAGCCTCTCCATCCTTTTCCGTCAATGTTCTTATCCGGTGATTCTCAGGAAGATGTTCTTCAAGTTTATCATTCTTCATTCTTTTTCTTCTCCGGTGGACTCAAGTCAAGCTTTCAGTGTTGATCGTATTCTTTTCCTCATTTCAAATGTTTTCTGATGTCGGTGTATGT
>NC_057811.1:137497014-137522631 GCF_018294505.1 Triticum aestivum | reverse complement strand
TTGAGCCATTTAATGCAACCGGCGCAATCTTTCTTTTAATCATTCAACGGTGTATCTTTTGAGTGGGCCCTAACCCATAGGTTTTTTCCCAGGATCATACCTAACTCTTCTAATTCTTTCCGGAGTTATTCTCAAATTCATTGCAAAGTTTGACGTAAAAATGGGTTATCATCAGTCAAATGTCTTTCTCCAAGATCTTTCAAATTCTTTTCATTGTTCATTCAACCTTTCTATTCTTCATGGTTCCGGAGTGCCTCAACAATTCATGGTGGTGTTTCTCATCATCATTCTCAACATTTCAAGATCAAGGTAGAGATTTCTCCTAAAATCTTGGTCCACTCTCTTGAAGATTCATGGTTCTAGCTTATGCCATCCTCTCATAATTGTTTTTGATTGCGAGAATTCTGTTCATACCCATACAGAGAATTTCATGAGTTGTTTTCGTTTCTTGATCATCCAAAGGCCATCATGTCATAATTATTCATTCCAGCTTTCAGCTCTCGTTCTCCAAATCTTACCGGTGCATCATTCAAATATCCTCTAATCAGTTCATGATCTCTTCGTTCTCATGTATCTAAATTCTGTCAAGTATCTTTATTCGTTTTCTAATTCTTCCCGGTGAATTGCGCCTTTGCTACTTTCATTTCCAATTCTTACGGTGGTTCGTTCAAGATTTCTCTTCCTTCGTTATCGTATCAACTCATTCGTTCTTTCAAATCCTACCGACGATTCGTTGAAGACCTTCCCAAGTTTGGGCTATATCTATCTTAATCCTTTCTACGAGAATAAGTAGTATGCCAAATCCGTTGCTTGTCATCAATTTATATTGGTGAAGGATACGCATAACATAATTCTTGTTCTTGTTTCATCCAAGTGATTAATTCCTTCTTCCGGAGTTCGTTCATGATATCAAATTCTCGGTTCCAAGTTGTTCATCTTTTCTTTCCGGAGCTCCAAGTTATTTCAATTATATCATTTCAAACCTTCATCTAATCATTGCAAGGCTTCACCTTGTGTTGTCAACTTCTCTTTCTTTTTATCATCCTTTTATTACCGGAGTTCTTCATGGAGGCTCTACATGGTGCTTCGTCAAGGATTCCTTTCATTCTTCAAGTGTTCTTCAAGATTTCTCTCGAAGTTATGATTCGCCTAACTATACTGTGAAATAAACATGGTGCTCAACAAATGTGTTGTTTTGAGGAGTTCAAGCATTCTTCATCTCGCATTCCGAAGTGCAATTCTTTCTACCTTATCTTTGGAGGTGGTGTTATGTCATTCTTGATAATTTCCCTTCGCGTTTCATGATTCACAAGTTTTCAAGGGTGACATATTTAAATCCATCATGTTCTGTTTCGTTCAAGAGATCTTTTCAACCAATCAACCTTTTTGTTGGAGTTATATTGGGTTATATTTCACCTACAGCCTTCCCTATGGAATGTAGCTATTTGTGGTGTTTATCAATGATCCAATTTTCTCCTTCTCATCTCGGTGTAGAAGTTTTCATCTCCTTGTTGATATCCATCCAATCATTTGTTTCCGTTGGTGGCGGGTTGTCACCTCATAATTTTGAGAAGTTTTCCATAAGCCCACTACAAGCTTGTTCTTTTCGCTGTTGGTTTTCCAACAACTCCGTTCTAACCTTCTTGGAAGGATGCTTCCCAAATTCAATTGTGGTGGAAGTTATCATTTCCTTCTCCGTTCTCTTATTCCGACGATCTATCTCCTATTCGTTCGTCTCGGAGGCATTGCGAGGTTGCTCTCTTCGACCAAGCATATTGTTTTGTCAAGATCATGTAATTTTTCCTTTCTTGTCCGTTTAGCCGGAGTGTCGTGTTTTCATTCGAGTTCTCTCATCTTATCAAGTTTTGTCTCCTTCCTCAACAGGAGGGCTGTCTGAAATCTTTCTGACCCATTGTGCCATTCTTTCAATAGTTCCGGAGGCAATGTGCTGTTAATTTCATCGAGTATCCTCTCATCTTGTCAAGATCATGTTCAATTCCTTCCATTTACAGTCGGAGTGCTGCCCAAATTATATCGTTCTTATTCCTTCCCTATCTTGTTTTAACCGGAGTGGTTTAAATATCTATCGTGTCAATTAACCTCAAAGTTCACATGGTGTTCCTTGTTTCTCTTTTCTACCGGTGTGCTTTCATATTCATTTTGATCCGTTAAGCTCTTGTTTCATGTCCTTCAACCTACTAAGGTTCTCGCAATGTTCCTTGTTCCTCTTTGATAACGGAGTGTTTTAAATTTTGTTCACCTCCGTCGTGTCATTTCTTCAAGCTTTGCGACCTCTCAAGGTTCAATGGTTTCACTCGTTTGTCAAAGAAGCAACTTTGTTTTTTCTCTTCCTCTTCCGTTTTTCTCCGGTGCCATCCTAGATCTCGGGACGAGATCCTCTTGTAGTGGTGGAGTGTTGTAACGCCCCGAGACCGACGCTCCAGAAGACTTCCATATTTCGTGATCGCTGTGTGTTTCATTTGTGCTTGCTCTTTTATTTTTGCATTGCATCATGTCATTAATTTAAAAAAAAACTCAACCAAGTAAAATTGCATGGATCTTCGATCCATTTAAATCGAGGGAAATGCACATGGCGATTTCTCTTTATAACATATATCCTCCCAATATTATTAGGGAGCTATATTCAAATATTCCATTAACTTTGGAATTAATCATAACACACTTGCAATTTAATTCTCATGCCTTTTTGCTTCATGTTTGTTCTCCAAACTTTCTCCATAATTATTATCTCATTTATCAAGGCTCTTCCTAAATGTTCAACATTTTTGGACACTTCTAAAACCTTGTTCTAGTTCAAACCATTTGAATTAAATTCAAAGAGTTTGAATTTAAACTTCGATCATGCCCACTTCTATTTTTCCTGGATCAAGCTCATTTTTATGAGTCCGGAAAAATGAACCACCCGCGCAAATTCTATCCCTAACACTTCCTTTCTTCCCCTTTTCTTCTTTCATATTTTCTGTTGTGGGAAATAAAAGAAGAAGAGTGAGGGAGAGTGAGCTTAGCCCAGCAGGCCACTCAGGCCCAGCAGCAACCAGCCACCAGAAGCCCGTCCGGCTCCCCTGTTTTAACCCTAGCTTTCTCACCGATCCCCCACTCCCCCTCGTCCATCCTCCAGCGCCGCCAGTGCCCGATCCCCTCGCCCTCTCCTCGATCCCCTCCTTCCACCTCGCTCCAGCCACCGCAGAACCAGGCTGCCGCCCGCTCTCTGGTCCACCATCGTCGTCGGAGCCCCGCGCCAAGACCGCCCCTCGCCTGGACCCGTCAAGCCCCGCCACCGGCCTGTTGCCCTGCTCGACCCCGGCCTCCACCATCCCGCTTCGAGCTCGGCCACCGCCTAGACATGCCCCTGCCTCGTCCTCCGGCTGGGGTGCTCCAAGATCGCGCCCAATGCTGCAGTTCGCAGCGCCTCCGCCTCCAGCCATCACCAAGGTCCGGCGACGTCCTCGCCTTGTACCCCGCCACCGCCGGAGCTGCTCCGTCCGCCCTGCACTGGAGCCGTCGTTCCCGCGCCGCCGCCATTCTCGCGGCATCGACCTCCCCTTCGGCCTCTGTTGTCGCACCTCTGCGGTTCACGGTTGCCCTCTGCCTCGAGTCCGAGCTCGAGCCCTACTCGACGCTGCCATGGACAGCCACCTCGCCTGCATCCTCTCGTCGGCCCTCTCTGCCTGCTGCCGTTCTGCCATCTCCAGCCTCTGCGTTGACCGACCGCAACGTCCCCGAGCAGCAGCTTCGCTGTTGTGTCTCTTTGCCGTTTCGTCAGCACAAGAATAACTATCGCCAAGTTCATCTACGTTGACCATACGGACCGCCAAGTTCGACTACGATCCATCAAGACCATCGTGTTGCACGTGAACATGAGTACGACCATGGCCGGCTACCTCCAGATGGATTTTGTTAACTTCCGCTTGAACAAGTGTACCTCTACGTTTTTGTTTCGCCAAGTTCCATCAAGCCGACCATGTACGTCTACCGTTGCCGTGGGTTTTCCATCAAGTTCGGCTACAGCACAAAGATATGTACAACTACATGGAGTCGCCAAGTACGACTACTCACGGGACCTGTCAAGTTCATCTACGTGCGTGTATGACTACACATCCGTGATGCGTCCAGTACCTCTACGGAAGACACAAACGTCTATGAACCGTGTACGACGACCATTGCCAAAGACCCTCGAGTGAACCACTACCGTCGCCGTGGATTCGACAAGACAATGTGTACAACTACTTCCACTACGAACCCGATCCGCTCAGAAAAGGCACGCTTCAAAGGTATAATGACGAGACGACGCCCGTGAACAAATGCTTTGTTGTCTGAGATGCTCGTTTTTGCACCGTGTCTGAGAGAGGTCTTTGCACGTTCCTCGATTGCCATGCCGCCGTACCGTGCGAACCCGGAATCCGGGAGCACCCCCACCATCTTTTGCATGTTTCGCACATCCGCTCACTCGCTTCCTTTTGCACCGGTATCTCCATGAGCTACCGGAACCGATATGTTGCCGTGGCATCATTTTCAGATTCGTTGCCGTGGCACCCCTTTCTTCCACCACGGTGACAAATGCTTCATAACATGCTCATGTCAATATTTTCATTAAATTGCATAAAACTTGCATATGTCATTCGCATCATGGTAACAACATTTAAATGTTTAAAATTGTGTTTTCATTTAAATTGCTATTTGACATGAGGATTTATCGGAATTGTCATTTGTTATTTCCGACCTCATTTAAACTTGCCTAGATAGGTTGTTTAATTATGCTTCACCCCTTGCCATGTTTAATAACATTTAATATTGTTGGGTACATAACCGAGAGAACTAAACAATTGATGTGGTGTCTCGTCAATATGCAACTCGTTGCATATTGAGCTCCACTTAATTTGTAGTGTTGTTTGTTGCACTTTGGCATGCCATGCCTCATTAAACCGGACATGCATCATGTTTGTTTTTGCATCATGCCATGTGTATGTGTTGGTTGTTTACCATGTTGTTTGCTTCTTTCCGGTTTGCTTCTCTCGGTAGCTTCGGTTTCGTTTCGGAGTTGTGAGGATTCGTTCGACTCCGTCTGTTTGTCTTCTTCATGGACTCGTTCTTCTTCCTAGCGGGATCTCAGGCAAGATGACCATACCCTCGAAATCACTTCTATCTTTGCTTGCTAGTTGTTTCGCTCTATTGCTATGTCGCGCTACCTACCACTTGCTTATCAAGCCTCCCAAATGGCCATGAACCTCTAACCTTTGTCACCCTTCCTAGCAAACCGTTGTTTGGCTATCTTACCGCTTTTGCTCAGCCCCTCTTATAGCGTTGCTAGGTGCAGGTGAAGATGAAGATTGCTCCATGTTGGATTATGTTTATGTTGGGATATCACAATACCTCTTATTTAATTAATGCATCTATATACTTGGTAAAGGGTGGAAGGCTCGGCCTTATGCCTGGTGTTTTGTTCCGCTCTTGCCGCCCTAGTTTCCGTCATAACGGTGTTATGTTCCTTTATTTTGCGTTCCTTACGCGGTTGGGTGATTTATGGGACCCCCTTGACAGTTCGCTTTGAATAAAACTCCTCCAGCAAGGCCCAACCTCGGTTTTACCATTTGCCTACCTAAGCCTTTTTCCCTTGGGTTCTGCAGACTCAAAGGTCATCTTTATTTTAACCCCCGGGCTAGTTCTCCTTCGAGTGCTGGTCCAAACCGAGTGATGTCCGGCGCCCCCTGGGCAACCAGGGTCTATGCCAACCCGACGTCTGGCTCATCCGGTGTGCCCTGAGAACGAGATATGTGCAGCTCCTATTGGGATTTGTCAGCACATCGGGCGGCCTTGCTGGTCTTGTTTTACCATTGTCGAAATGTCTTGTACCAGGATTCCGAGACTAATCGGGTCTTCCTGGGAGAAGGAGTATCCTTCGTTGACCGTGAGAGCTTATAATGGGCTAAGTTGGGACACCCCTGCAGGGTATTTATCTTTCGAAAGCCGTGCCCGCGGTTATGAGGCAGATGGGAATTTGTTAATATCCGGTTGTAGAAAACTTGACACTTGACTTAATTAAAATTCATCAACCGCGTGTGTAGCCGTGATGGTCTCTTCTCGGCGGAGTCCGAGAAGTGAACACGGTTCTTGTGTTATGTTTGACGTAAGTAGGAGTTCAGGATCACTTCTTGATCATTACTAGTTGACGACCGTTCCGTTGCTTCTCTTCTCGCTCTTATTTACGTATGTTAGCCACCATATATGCTTAGTCGCTGCTGCAACCTCACCACCACTGCCCCTTTCCTACCCTTAAGCTTAAATAGTCTTGATCTCGCGGGTGTGAGATTGCTGAGTCCTCGTGACTCACAGATACTTCCAAAATAGTTGCAGGTGCCGAGGATACCAGTGCAGGTGGCGCAACCGAGCTCAAGGGAGAGCTCGATGAAGCTCTTGTTCATTGTGTTGTTTCGTTTCCTGTTGATCAGTAGTGGAGCCCAGTTGGGACGATCGGGGATCTAGCAGTTGGGTTATCTTCTTTTCTTTTGGCTTTGACCATAGTCGGTCTATGTGTGTACTCTGAATGATGTATGATTTATTTATGTATTGTGTGAAGTGGCGATTGTAAGCCAACTCTTTATCCCATTCTTGTTCATTACATGGGATTGTGTGAAGATGACCCTTCTTGCGACAAAACCACAATGTGGTTATGCCTCTAAGTCGTGCCTCGACACATGGGAGATATAGCTGCATCGTGGGTGTTACACGAGGAGAGAAAGGCGCCCCTCCTCTACCCTTGCGCACTTGGTCGCCAGGTTGAATAGCTCCTGAGATGTGCAGAGCTCCTCTCGGATAGCGAACTCTTCCTTCATCTTAACGTCGTGGACGCCGTCGGAAAACGCGGAGATGATGGCCTCGTCTATGACCTTGGGGATCTTGAGGCGGGTGTTGTTGAAGCGCTGGATGTACTTCTGGAGGGTATCTCCTGGTTGCTCCGTGATGCGGCGTAGATCACCCGCGGCCGGTGGGCGGTCGCGAGTGCCCTGGAAGTTGGCGACGAAGCGGTCGCGCATCTCGTCCCAGGAGGAGATCGAGCCGTGCTGCAGGTTCAGGAGCCAGGAGCGAGCTCCATCCTTGAGAGCCATGGGAAACCAGTTCGCCATGACTTTTTCGTCGCCGTTGGCCGCTTCGATGCTCAGCTCGTAGAGCTGCAGGGACTCCGCGGGGTCGGCGGTGCCGTCGTTGCGAGGAGGCAGATCCGGCTTGAACTTGCCTGGCCAGGTGACGCTACGCAGCTCGGGGGTGAAGGCGCGGCAGCCGGCCGTGGTTGCCGGGGCCCGCCTCGGAGGTGGAGCTTGGTCTTGATGAGGTCCGCGCGGCGCCGCTGCGGGCGGTGCGCTGTCTTGACGAGGTGGCGCGGGGAGCGCAGGTGCAGCTTCTCGCGGCCGCGGGATTTCTTGGCAGATTCTCTCTTCGCGCGCGGGCACCGTGCGCGGCGGATCACGCCACGGAGCCGCGCGCCTCGGTGCCAAGGCGCCGTCTTGGGGCAGAGGTGGTGGAGGCACGCCATGAGCCTCATCGCCCATGGCTGGTTGAGGGGGTGGCAGAGAGAGGGACGGCGCCCGAGAGCCCCCTACGACGCGGACGAGCTCGGGAATGCGGTCGAGCCACTCCTCATAGAGGTCGTCGACGGGGCGGTAGCGCAGGAGTTCGTTCGCCACGAGGAGCGCGGCGCGCGTGAGACGAAGAACCGGCAGGGGTCAGTGATGGAGTTGTGGTGCGGCCGTCCTGCCGCACCGAAGGATGCAGCGAGGACGCCTGCTGCTCGTTCCTCGCCGGGCCGGTGGCAGCGTTGGTGGCGGGGGACGGAGAACGACGAGGTGGCCCGCCAACGGGAGCCGTCTGAGCGACGCGGGCGGTGATGGCAGCCCGACGCTCAGCTCGAGCATGGCGAGCATCCGCCATGGAGACGACGGAGCGACGGAGCGACGAACTGATGGAAGGGAAGGTACGGCGCACCCCTACCTGGCGCGCCAAATATTGGATGTGGGGTTCCGGCAAACCCTTAAGGTTCGAACCCTGGGGTGCGCGCGAAGTCTTTCCCTCCTACCGATCTACCCCCTAGCTCGCTAAGATCTCGCGGACGAGCTCGATGAACTCGCAACACAGAAAGACACGAGGTGTATACTGGTTCGGGCCACCGTTGTGGTGTAATACCCTACTCCAGTGTGGTGGTGGTGGATTGCCTCTAGGGCTGATGATGAACAGTACAAGGGAAGAACAGCCTCCTGAGGTTGAGGTGTTCTTGTGGATAGGCTCTCGATCGGGTTGGATTAGGCTAAGATGAGATGAGATACCTCTACTTTGGTGGCTAGCTCTACTTATATAGGCCCTAGTCCTCTTCCCAAATATCGAGCGGGAAGGGAGCCAACAACGGCGGGCAAATTTGAAGGGGGACAGCTAGTACAAGCTATCCTAACAAAAGCGGTCTTCGCCTGCGAAAAGCTCTGGTGGTGACGCCGTCTTGGGCTCCACGATGACCTTCGTCTTGCCGTCCTCCTGGTCTTGGTCTTGTTGCACCAATATAGCAACCTTTGCCTGATGCGTGAGTACTCTTCGCCTGCGCTGGCCTCCTTAGCACCAAAGAGGAAATAAGGACGCTGCGCGCGCTGGCGCCCACCTGGCGCCCGCCTGGTGTCGTTCGTCATGGCTCATGTCACGAGAGCCTCGTGACGTTTTGCCCCGCCTTGATATCTCCGCTCCTCGTGAGCCTGCCTGGCTAGGCTACTCCAGAGGAGGTCTTGCGTCGTCCGCCTCGCGAGGCTTGGACCCTCGCGAGGGTCTTGAATGCCTTGTTGATGAAGATGGGCCGTACGGCCTGCTTGCTTAGCCACGCCGTGGGCCGCAGGCAGGCAGGTCTGGGGACCCCCGTTCCCAGAACGCCGACAGAAACCGCATGGTAGGGTGTGCCACGTCTAGGCACGGAGGAAAAATGTGCATGTAAAATTATACTGTATCAGACGTACTACCTATGGTTCGACCTCGGGACCCAGCCAGTCGGTCGAGAACACCCCACTAGCCACACAACTTCATCATGCTAACGTGGCACAGAGGACAGGTGTGGTTTGCTCCGTCTTGACCAGCCACAACGTCTCTTGTTCTAGGCGATTCCTCTATTTTCGAAGCTTTTTTTAGTTATAATAACACCACGGCAAGGTAGCGCCGCTCTTCGTGTGTGCCCGTGCGTCTAGAGGTTAGACGATGGAGAGGAGAGAGAGATGGCATACCTGGGACCCACTAGTAAGTGAGTCAATGGTCATGCACGTGTTGATGAGCCACTCCCTCTACTCTACTCAACGTAATACTGTATAAAATCAACTTACGTGTTGAGTTCATGGTTTTTATGATCAAGGATAGGGTTTTTGGTTTTCAAGTTTCTTGCAAGGCTGTGGCTTTGATCATTCTCAAGCTCCGTTCTTTCTCTTGTGATCATTTTAACTGTTTCTTTCATTTTGGGGTAATGGTGGCCCAAATTGGGGCCGTGAGTTTAAACTTTGGAAATTGGAATGTGATGCCGAGTGGATCATTGTTAGTCCTTCCAAACGTCGAGCCACCCTTGGCATGTTGGCTATGCACACCAAGCCCCGTAAATCTTCGATAAGATCATCTCATGCCCCTGCCAAGAAGCTTTCATTTTCAAAGTTCCAGAATTATCCTTCTTGTCGTGGTTATCGTTATCCGGCCACGCAAAATTGCATTCAAACTGTTGAGGATGCGGGGTACACGCTTTCTGCGCATGAAAGGGTGGTCATCCATCCCCCGCCGCCGGCTGAACTCCGGTGGACGTCGACTACCCCCTCCATTTCTTTTGGAATGGTTAGGGATCTTCAAACAGCTGCGGATGGGTCGCCGTCTATCTCGGGCGGAAATTTTGGCTCTCCGAATGTCGACGTGCCATCCCATGTTGGGCCGTCATCTTCACGTTCCACGGTCCAAGTGGAGCCGGTGTTATCTTCTGGGCCTTCCATTCCTTCCTCTCAGCAAGCAGAAGAAGATTTTGATAACTTGGTATCGGGTATGGTGGACGAAATCTTAACGTGTCAGATTTGCTTGTCTAAGGGCCATTTTGCTGCGGCGTGCACGTCTAAATGTACCTCTTGTCTGTGGGTGGGGCATGGTAAAAAGGATTGCAACAAGTTTGCAAGGATTTTGGGTCTGGTTTGGAAACCGAAACCCGGTAACGTTGCAACTTCCGAGGATCGCTCAGCTCCCACCGAGAATATCTCTCTGACACAGCTTTTACCAAACTTGGACTCCTCTTGCACTTCCGCATTTACTGCTTCGCCCTGTTCCATCAGTCCTGGTCCCAAAACACCTTCGACTGCGCCGCCTAAGACCCCTCCTCCGCCGGAGCTCTCGCCGTCTGCTTCCAGCCCGGGTTGTACCCCTCCGATGGCCAACTTCCCTCTCGACCCCTTGCTATATGTGCCGGCTGGCCATCACATTGTGGATGGCGGTGATGCTCGTTTGCCTCGGACCTTGTGACGCCACATACCCCACTTGTGCGCCGCCATGAGGAGTTCATGCTAGCTGAGGTAATGCCCATCCCCCCTCCCGATCAGATTGGTGCTGCTAGAGAGGAAGTGGTTCAATGGTTGCAAGCTCATGGGGTGTTGGTGAGGTCTGCTCAGCCTTGGATTAGATCGGTGGGTCTTTTTGAGCTTCGGTATGCTGCAGTCAGGTTTTCTCTTCTTCAGATGCCGCCCCAACCTCTTGGCAACGATCGTTTTGTGCGTTTTATGAAACACGATGAGGGTGAATCTTTTAGAGGTGCTCAGGGTTTCCGTCAGGGACTGCTCGTGTTCTTGGGGATTCCACTTGATCTTCGCAATGAGGATAGTATTCGGGCAGCGGTCAACACATTTGGGAAGTTTCATCATTGGATTAGTGAGGATCCATACCTTGTGCGCACTTTGGTCTTTGCGTCTTTTCCAGAAGATATTTTGGTGCCAAGAGATGTGGTGTTCATGGATTATGCTGCCTGGGGTGGTGCCAGGGTGTCTTGGACGGCACCTCTGTATATCCTTGGGGCCAATTTTGCTGAACAGATGCCCCAAGATGAAGACTGGATGCCCATCAATGGCAATCCTCATCCCCTTCCTGGTGTACCCTTCCCGGAGATGCCACCTTTTATTCTGCCTCCATTCCTGGCTCTGGGGTGGAACGATGTGCCGCCACCTCCGCCTGAACCTGCACATAATGAGGTGCATGAGGACAATTGGGGAAACTGGGAGGAACATGTTGCGGAGCCTACTGTAGAGGATCAAGAATCCATGGTGTTGAATGCCTCGGCTCAACCCAGTTCGGCTCACCAAAGTTCTGAAGCTCAACCTCAGGTGCCCCCTGCACCTATCGTTCTCATTGATGGGGCTCCACCTGACAACCTGAATGATCTGATGGAGATTGCACCGGACCTGGAGGATGCTAGTAACTGGGCAATTGTGGTCTATCAACCTCCTCTTTTTGATGTCCAAGCTTTGGATCAGCCTACGGTTAAGATCCCCTTTGGTCCCCCTCTCCCCTGAAATGATTTGGAGGCACTCGTTTGAAAACCTGCTGAATGCTCCAATGGTGTTTGAGGTGCCAAAACCTCTGCTGCCTAAACCCCTGTCGCCTGTCATTTTGACCAAGAGAAACCGGGACTTTGCTTTCTAGCAAGATGATCTTGCTTTGCTGACATGGAAGGAGCCGGTACCTGCCCGACCTGTGGCTAGAGCGTTATTTGTGGATGATGCTGAGAGGGCTGCGTCTGTTGTCCCTTCTCCTCCTGCGCGTGTACCTACGAGGAGGCCACGCAAAACTCTGGCGCCAACGCCTCTTGTTGAAACATCTGTTCGAAGGTGTACCAGAAGTTCGGCCCAGCGTGATGGGTTTAAGCCCACTTTCCATGAGCTGGTTCTGCAGCCCAAGAAGAAGAAGCCCAAGGCCAAGCCCCTTTCTGCAGAGATGTCTGATGACCCTGCATTTGGAGATGCTCCTCCACCTACTCCCATCAGTCATCTGCAAGCTATTGGCAAGGAGCTGGAGATTGATGCAACTCTGCTCACGGAGGATGCACTTATGGTGGACCCTGCTGCTGCTGCAAATCAAGCCTCCAATGAATAGTGTGCTCTTCTTCTGCTGGGTTTGGCAAGCCCATAAATCTGCTTTATGCGTTTGGTTTTCATTTTCCGATCCTTGGATAAGTAATAATGTTGGTTCGGAACTATTATGTGCTTTTGGGCATCTGACATTGTGTGTCATGTGCATGGGAGACTTGTTTATGATATTTCTTTATGAATAATCACTGTAGAAACTGGAATGTCCTGTGCTGGAATGTCAGGGGTTTAAACTCTGAGGCTAGGCAAAGAGCTGTTAGACAAAAGATTGACGAAAGTCACTGTGCTATTGCTTGTCTGCAAGAAACTAAATGTGCTTCATTCGATTCCAGAATGATTAAAAGCTTTTGCCCCAAGAGATTTGACAGCTTTGCTTTCTCTCCTTCCTTGGGGGCCTCTGGTGGAATTCTAGTTGTTTGGAACTCGTCTATATTTGGTGGGACTTTATTGCAAGTCCAACAATTTGCTGTGGTGATCGAGTTTGTTTCTAGGCAAAACAATGAGCGGTGGACTCTTGTGGTGGTTTATGGTCCTTGTCAGGGGGAAGCTAGGGATAATTTTGTAACCTGGTTGTATCACCTGAACATTCCCGTGGATGAGAATTGGCTGATACTGGGGGATTTTAATTTCTTACGTTCTGTGGATAACAGAAATCTACCTGGTGGTGATTTGAATGACATGTTCATCTTTAATGAGATTATTGGACACCTCGGCCTTTTGGAATTGCCCATCAAAGGAAGGTCCTACACTTGGTCCAATATGCAGGATACTCCACTCCTTGAGCAGCTAGACTGGTTCTTCACTTCTGTTGATTGGATATCTGATTATCCCATGACTGAGGTGCTACCTCTTGCCAGAACAGCTTCTGACCATGTGCCTTGTATGGTTACAATGAAAACTTCTATTCCCAAGTCTAATATCTTTAGGTTTGAGAATTATTGGTTGGAGTTGGAGGGTTTTATGGATTGTGTTGATTCCTCATGGCAGAAGCAATCCAGAAAGGGCCATATTACTGCCAGGATAGCTGACAAATTTAAGTCCCTGAGAATGTGTCTCAAGAGATGGCAGAAGAACATTTCCAAACTGAAAACTCTAATTTGTAAATGCAATAGTGTTATCCTGCTCTTGGATGAGCTTGAGGAATATAGAACACTCTACAGACATGAATCCAATTTCAGGATAGTGGTTAAAACCCATGTAGAGAAATTGCTCCACCTTCAATGTCTCTATTGGAGGAAAAGATGTACTATCAGATACATAAAAGTGGGTGGTGAGAACACCAAGTTCTTTCATGCCATGGCCACGGAGAGGTATCGAAGGAATTCTATTGCTAGCTTAAAATTTCCTGATGGTACTGTGGTGACTGATCATTCACAAATGGAGGGTATTATCTGGAATTGTTTTAAAAACAGAATGGGTTCTTCCAGGGGAATTAACATGGGTTTTGATCTTTCTTCCCTCATTGAACCAGTTGTGGGATTGGATGTTCTCACTAAGCCTTTTGAGAAGGAGGAAATGGACATGATTGTCAAGCATATGCCAGTTGATAAAGCTCCAGGTCCAGATGGTTTTAATGGTCTTTTCTTCAAAAGGTGCTGGCACATAATTTCTCAGGATTTTTATGAACTGGCCCAGGCTTTCTTTGAGGGTACTGCTCATCTGGAAAATATCAATGACTCTTACATAACTCTGGTGCCTAAGAAGCCCTCCCCTGAGGAGGTGGGTGACTTCAGACCTATCTCTTTAACAGGAATGGGTCTTAAGTTCTTGTCTAAGATGGCAGCCAATAGGTTTCAAGAGGTGATTATGCAGTGTGTCCACAAGAACCAATATGGTTTCATAAAAAGCAGAACAATTCAAGATTGTATTGGGTGGACCTTTGAGTATTTACACCAGTGCCACCAGTCCAAGAGACCTATTGTGATCCTAAAGTTGGATTTTGAAAAGGCTTTTGACTCCCTTGAGCATGAGGCCATTGTGCAAATTTTGAGATATAAGGGCTTTAATGAGAAGTGGATACTTTGGATGAAGCAACTTCTATCCACAGGTACCTCATCTGTTCTGCTTAATGGAGTCCCTGGTAGGAAGTTCAGGTGCAAAAAGGGTGTCAGACAGGGTGATCCAGTCTCTCCCCTCCTTTTTGTCCTAGCTGCTGATCTCCTGCAGACTGTAATCAATGACATGTTCAGAAGGGGCATTCTTCAGTTACCTATACCTTGTCATGATCAGGATTACCCCGTGATTCAGTATGCTGATGACACCCTTATTATCTTGCCTGCGGACAAGGACCATCTTATAGCTCTCAAGGATATGCTCAGGGTCTTCACTGTGTCCACTGGTCTGGATGTGAACTATCACAAATCCTTTATTATTCCCATCAATGTGGACACTGCTGTCATGACTGATTTGGCTTCTGCATTTGGCTGCCAGATTGGGAAAATGCCATTTACCTACCTTGGGTTGCCAGTGGGAACTACAAGGCCTAAAATGGTGGATTTTATGCCATTGGTTGATTGCATGGAGAGGAGAATGACAGCTAGTTCATCTTTTTTGAATCAGGGGAAAGGCTGTAGTTTCTTAACTCTGCTCTGTCATCTATGCCCATTTTCTTCCTTTGCAGTTTAGCTGTCCCAGCTGGAATTCTTAAACAATTGGAGAGAATCCAGAGACAATGCCTCTGGAGGAGGAATAGGGGTCAGCCTGCCCCCTCCCTAGCTGCGTGGGACCTTGCCAAAAAACAGGGGAGGTCTTGGTATTCTCAACCTGGGTTCTCAGAATGTTGCACTTCTGATCAAACATGCGAATAACTTCCTTAATAAAAAGGATCTCCCTTGGGTTTCTTTAATTTGGGATACCTACTATCATAATAGGGTCCCCCAGGGAACTTCTGATTGTGGCTCATTCTGGTGGAAGGATATTTGCAAGGTCATGCATCATTTTAGGGAGTGTGCTTGGGTTCAGATTAATGCAGGGGACACTGCCCTCATGTGGTCAGATAACTTGCAGTTTGATGGTCAGGTGCCTAGCCTTCAACTCAGATTTCCCAGGCTCTATTCCTATGTTAAGGACCCCTGGGTCACTATTCTTGAGTTCTTGGACTCTCAGGATATTTTCCAGCACTTCCACCTTCCTTTGTCCAGCCAGGCTTTTGATGATCTGACTATTCTCCAGCCCATGTTGGGTGGCCTTAATAGAACACCTGGGTCCAAGGATATTTGGTTTTGGAAGGGCACTGCCAAGGGATACTCACCAAAGTTGTTTTACTCACATACTTTTGCATCAGCATCTTTCAACCCTTTGACAGCTTGGATCTGGAAGTCCTCTTGTACAATGAAAATCAAAGTTTTTGCTTGGATGCTTATTATGGACAGGTTGAACACCAAGGACATGGTGGATAGGAGGCATTGGCATTTGGAGGATGGAGTAAACTGTGTCCTTTGTCCTTTGCAGACTAGGGAAACAAGGGATCATCTGTTCTTTAATTGCAACTTTAGTGTCAGAGTTTGGAACTATCTGCAAATTGATTGGTCTTCTGGTGACTCCATGGCTCATTTGGTTCTTAATGCTCGCAGGAGTTTTAGGAAGCCCTTCTTCACCGAAGTGGTGTTCATTGCTTGCTGGAATATCTGGATCATCAGGAACGCTAAGGTCTTCAGGCATGAGAGAGCTAGATATAATAATGGAGATCTGCATTCATCCATGACATCAGCTTAATGCAATATAGAGTGAAAGCTGCCTACAAAGATGATCTTCTTCGCTGGATTTCATTTCTGCCACCTTGAGGCCAATAGTCTGTATCTTTTAACTTGTTTTTTTCTCCTTCTTCCCCTAGCTTACTTTGATTACCTCTTGTAATCCCCCTTTGTACTTGTACTGTATCTCTTTTTCTCAATAAAGTTTTGATATGCTGTGGGGGTTTCCCCTACAGTTCCCAGTCAAAAAAAATCAAGTTATGGGACAAAGCCAACAATCGTTGTGTCGGATCTCGGGTTCTGGCAAAACCCTTAAGGTTCGAACTCTGGGGTGCATGCGAAGATCTCCCCCTCGCAGATCACGCCCTCTCACGCTTCGCGATTCCTAGGCTAGCTCGACGAACTCGCAACACAAGGGACACACGATTTATACTGGTTCGGGCCACTGTTGTGGTGTAATACCCTACTCCAGTGTGTGGTGGTGGATTGCCTCTTGGGCTGAGGATGAACAGTACAAGGGGAAGAACGGCCTCCTGAGGAGAGGTGTTCTCGTGCTTGGTGAACTTGTGTGGGTGAGGATCCGATCCCCTCCTACTGTGGTGGCTAGTCCTATTTATAGAGGCCCTTCCCAAATATTGAGCGGGAAGGGATCCCACAACGGCCAATTTGATAGGGGACATCTAGTACAGCTTATCCTGACAAAAGTAGTCTTCGCCTGCAAAAGGCTCTGGTGGTGACGCCGTCTTGGGCTCCACGGTGACCTCCGTCCTGCCGCCCTGCTGGTCTTGGTCTCGTTGCACCGATAGGGAAACCTTTGCTTGATGCCTCGGTACTCCTCGCCCGCGCTCGCCCCCTTATCACCAAAGAGGAAACAAGGACACTGTGCGCGCTGGTGCCCGCCTGGTCTCGCTCGTCATGGCTCACGTCACTGGAACCTCGCGAGGTTTGCCTTGCCTTGATCTCTCCGCCCCTCGCGAGCCAGCCTGGTGAGGCCACTCCCGAGGAGGTCTCATGTCATCCCCCTCGCGAGGTTTGGCCCCTCGCGAGTGTCTTGAAAGGTTGTTGGTGAAGATGGGCCGTACGAGTCCGCTCGCAGAGCCACGCCGTGGGCCAAGGGCAGGCAAGTCTGGGACCCCTGCTCCTAGAACGCCGACAGTAGCCCCCGGGCCCAAGGCACACTCGGGCTTGGCTTCGAGGCGAAGCAAAGGCTAAGTGCGGAGCACCGCGGGCCCCAGTAGCCTGCGGCCTTGGTCGACATGTGGCAGCTGATTGGATGTGGGCGTCTCCACTTCCCCACGCTGCCTTGATACCCGCCTGGCTAGGCGGCCACCGCAGTCTACACAGTTTCCTTCCCCTTGTTTCGACACGCTCCCCCAATTCTTCCGCTTCCCCGAAGCTCACCTCCATCCCCCAATCCGATCTGAGCTCATCTCTCCCATCGGCATGGCTCCAGATCAGATGGAGAAAGGGAAGGAGCCCCTATCCTCCGCGGAACTACATCCAGCCATTGAGCCCGCCGTTGGCAGGTCGCTGGTGCTAAACCAAGAAGCCATGGACAAGGTGCGCCCCATGCTCACCTCCAGCTTCAATGAGTGGGGGAAAACGGTGGCCTGGCCTGCATCTCGAGCTCGCATTGATAGGACGGCCACCGAGGTCCCATTCTTCATCGACGCCCTCTGGATCCGCCTGGTTCCTCCTTTCTCTGCCTTCTTCAACGCAGTGCTTTCCCATTACCAGATCCACATGCTGCACCTCGATCCTCAATCCGTCACCCTTCTCGCCGTCTTTGCCTTTGTTTGCGAGGCCATGGTGGGCATTACTCCTTCCGTGGCACTTCTCCGCCACTTCTTCTCGTTGCACCTGACTGATCCCCGACAGACCTCGGGATGCCTGAGCTTCCAGGCCGTGGCGGCGATGGCCGGCGCGGGGATTGACTTTGAGCTTCCGCCATCCATGAGCGAGTTTCAGACGCGGTGGCTATTTGTTGATGTCGGAGTGCGCAGCCCCCTGCTCTCTTCTCCGTCGGCGCCCGCCATCCCCAACTCCGGTTGGTGCCACCAGAGGCTCGCCGATCCTTGCCTTGTCCCCGTCTGGCTAAGGTTGAAGAGGCTGAAGGACCGCGGCGTGACTGCGCCTATGGTGGTGCGGGAGTTCGTCCGGCGCCGAGTCGCTCCACTTCAGCGACACTCTTGTCCGATGTGGGCCTTGCTCAGCAGCAATGACCACATGAGACTTCAGGAATCCGGGCTCCCCCTTGAGGCGCGGTGAACAGTGCTCGAGGTCCTGACAGGCGTCCCGTTGCCTGACGACTTGCCAGGGAAGAGTTGTCTTCTGTATCACTGCTCGAACAAGGTGCAATTCGTGGAGCACATGCCCTCCTTCGATGAGTGGGGGCTGTGCCTAGTCGGCCTTGTGGGGCCCCGTGAGAACCCCATCATCGTGGTCCCTCTCCTTGCCACTAGCCTCGATCTTGCCCCAAGAGTGGACGCTGGAGGGCAGGCACCGTCGGAGGCCGGGGGCGCTGGTGCTGATGCGTCGATGCTGCCTAAGGCTTCCGAGGCGTCATCCTCGGGAACCCGTGATTCCCACGCCAGGGCGGCAGCGGAAGGGGCGACGCAGCCCGCTGCTCCTGAGGTCGGAGCTCCCGAGGCATCAGCAGGTCGTCGCCAGGTGGAGCCCGACAGTTCTCCCCATCTTGGCGCTCCTAAGGCCTCCTGGGGCGCTTCCCCAGTTGCACCTCGGGATGGTCACCACGTACAACGCTTCGGCTGGCTCCGTGTGGACTTTGAGGAGCTTCGCAAGAGGAAGGGATTCCCAAGCTGTAGCAGCGGCGTCTTCGGGCCGTTGAAGCGGAGGAAGTATATCGCCATCGATGAGTAAGTACCTTATCTGTGTCATCCCTTGCGCACCGCTTCCCTTCTGATGGTTGGTTCCCCAGGATCCCTTCCGCCAAGGCCGCGGAATCTCCTGAGAAGCAACCTCCTCTCGCTTTGCTTTCTCCGCCAGGTTCAAGCGTTGCGAGCCCGCACGCTGCCCCCGGAGCGGGACCAGCCCGGGTAGCCAGCCCGCCTGCCGGGTGCCTTGAGCTCATGCCTACGCCGCCTTCTCTTGGCGGCCTTGTTTGGGGTGTGACCAGTGTGCCAAGGGCCCCTTCCCTGATCGTGGATGGCGGCTGGTTGGCTTCGGTGCTGGGGTCCTCTTCAGGTGGCGGGTCTCCGTTTGCTCGGGCCTCCCATGAGGCCTGGCCAGCAACCAGGTGGGTGCCCGCCCCCAGCCCCCTGCTGAGAGGGGGTGAGCTGCTTCGGGCCTCCTTTGCAGCCCCCGTGGCGGAGGACAGAGTCAGCAGCATGCTTAAGTTGGCGCAAGGAGGGAGCATCGTCCGCCACAAGCTCTTTCGGTAGCGTTGGGCGCGATGAACCGGCTTGGTGAAGAGCTCGTGAATGTGGATGCGTGCCTCATGCCGAGGATCCTCGGTTGGCGGAGGAGCAGCACAAGCTGAAGGTGGCTATCAACCTCGGGCGCCATCAGCGCGAGCTTGATGATGCGAAGGCCGAGGCTTCCCTCGCAGACTCGCGAGAGGCCTCCTCCCGAGCTTAGGAAGAGGCCCGGGAAGCAGACCGCCGTCGCGAGGCCGCGGAGAAGCGCGCGTGGGAGATCCAAGCCTAGAGCGCCTCCTTGGAGCAGCAAGTGGAAGCGCGCAGAGCCGCCCTCGCGTCGTTGAGGGGGACGTCTGTCGAAGAGGAAGAGATCCGGAAGCGCGAGGAGGCGTTGGCGCTGGAAGCCGTGGAGCGTAACCTTGAGCTTGAGCGACTGGAGACGAGGGAGCGTCAGGTTGCCCAAGCGGATGACGCTGTTGGCGCGTGCGAGGCTAGGGCCCAGGAGGAGGTCGATCGCCGGGTGGCCGAGGCTCATGCGGATCTTGAGGGTAGGTATGACCTGAAGCTGAAGCGCGTCGAAGACGAGGCTGCGGGCAGGACTGCCGCCCTCAAGTCTAAGCTGGCTGAGGCGGTGCAGCGAGAGGAGGCCGCCGCAACCGCCCTGGTCTCGGTGCAGGCTGAACTAGCTTCTGCCCATGCTAAGCTGCTCCCTCTTCAGCAGCGGGTTATCGACGCCGAGGCCATTGCGCGGCAGAATAGGGAGGAAGTGCTTCAGCGGCGGACATTGGAGCGCGTGCACGCCCCCATGCTCCAGGGCCTCAGGAACAGGGCCAACACCGCGCTGGGCCACATCTATCACGAGAATGGCCCTCATCCCCACGCGGACGACTACGCCAGTCACCTTCGCTTCTTCACCGAGGTGGTGACGCGCCTGGAGAACCGTTCCAAGATTGCTCGCCAGCTTGTCGAAGAGAGGAGTCGCAGCTTGCTCGGGCACGCGTTCTCCCGCATCTTCAGCCATCTCCGGAACACTTACCAGGACTTTGACTTTGACGCCGCCATCGCTCTAGTTTCGGAGGCCATCCGGGGCGACCTGGCGCGGTGGGTGGAGGACAATGTGGATGCGCCGGTCTGGGCCTTCGCTTCCGAAGACGACGCGGTGGTGGTTGCGGCAGACGAGGGCGACGTGGTCGACGATGGTGATGGTGGCGCGTCGAAGGTGATGACGATGCCGGCAGAGGTAACGACGACGCCGGCGACGCGTCCGAAGGCGATGCAGCGAGCGACATGTCCGACTGATTCCTGCGCTTCCCAGCTGTTTGTCCTGCACGCAGAGGCTCGGGCGTCGCCCTAGAGGTTGTAAGAGTGTTTTTGGAGGGGAAGCCTGTCGGATGTGGGGTTCCGGCAAACCCCTAAGGTTCGAACACTGGGGTGCGCGCGAAGTCTTTCCCTTCAACCGATCTATGCCCTAGCTCGTAAAGATCTCGCGGACGAACTCGACGAACTCGCAACATAGAGAGACACGAGGTTTATACTGGTTCGGGCCACCGTTGTGGTGTAATACCCTACTCCAGTGTGGTGGTGGTGGATTGCCTCTTGGGCTGATGATGAATAGTACAAAGGAAGAATAGCCTCCTGAGGTTGAGGTGTTCTTGGGCTGGTCGAACTTGTGCGGGTCAGGATTCGATCCCCCTACTACTGTGGTGGCTAGACCTATTTATAGAGGCCCTGGTCCTCTTCCCAAATGTCGAGCGGGAAGGGAGCCAACAACGGTGGGCAAATTTGAAGGGGGACAACTAGTACAAGCTATCCTGACAAAAGCGGTCTTCGCCTGTGAAAAGCTCTGGTGGTAACGCCGTCTTGGGCTCCACGATGACCTCCGTCTTGCCGTCCTCCTGGTCTTGGTCTCGTTGCACAAATATAGCAACCTTTGCCTGATGCCTCGGTACTCTTCGCCTGCGCTGGCCTCCTTAGCACCAAAGAGGAAATAAGGACGCTGCGCGCGCTGGCGCCCGCCTGGCGCCCGCCTGGTGCCGTTCGTCATGGCTCACGTCACAAGAGCCTCGTGAGGTTTGCCCCGCCTTGATATCTCCGCTCCTCGTGAGCCTGCCTGGCTAGGCTACTCCAGAGGAGGTCTTGCATCGTCCGCCTCGCGAGGCTTGGACCCTCGCGAAGGTCTTGGATGCCTTGATGATGAAGATGGGCCGTACGGCCTGCTGCTTAGCCACGCTGTGGGCCGCAGGTAGGCAAGTCTGGGGACCCCCGTTCCCAGAACACCGACAGTAGCCCCCGAGCCCAAGGTGCGCTCGGGCTTGGCTTCGCGGCGAAGCCAAGGGTCAAGTTCGGAGCACTGCGGGCCCCAAAAGCCTGCAGCCTCAGTTGACGCATGGCGGTTGATTGGACGTGCGCGTCTCCGCTTCCCCACGCTGCCTCGGCAACTGCTTGACCTGACAAAAGGCTGGCGCGGGCAGTTCTTGCCTTCATTGCTTCTTCCTTGCCATGCTCCAGATCCCCTTTCTTGCTCCTTGCCACCGCTACTTCCAGATCCGCTCCAATCTCATCCTGCACCCGCAATCCATGGCGCTGCGCAAAGTCAAGATTTCCTCGGCGCCGGCTTGGTATGAGCCGGCCCTTGAGGTGCCCACCGTCACGGAAAAAAGTCTCGCCTCCGTGCACCTGCTGACGGCGGACGAGAGCAATGAGTGGGGGAAGACAGAGCTTCGGCCCGCTTCCGATGAGCCGGAGCCTGAAGGGAGCACCTTCTTCCCTTTCTTCTCGAGCAGCGTTGCCGTTGGGTTGGTCTCCCCTTTCTCTGATTTCTTTTATGAAGTCCTCGACCACTACGGTCTGCAGGCGTTGCATCTCCATCCCAACTCTGTCCTCCTCCTGTCCATCTTCGCCTACTACTGTGAGGCGTACCTGGGCGTGATGCCATCCGTGGCGTTGCTTCGCCATTTCTTCTTCCTTCGTGCCGGCGAGGGTCACATCTCTGGATGCACTAACTTCATCGCATGCGGCAAGGCTAACTCGATCTCGAGTACCGGGAAGAGGGCCGACAACATCCGATCCAAATGGGTCATGATGGATGCCCAGTGTGCCGATCCGCGCCTGGTGTTGCCGACGGAGGCGCCTCAGTAGGGCAAGGGGTGGCCCAAGGCGGAGCTTGTCGATGAGCGGGCATCGTCAGTGTTGGGGCAGATGATGACCGACCTGAAGCCGGGCAATGCGAGGGCGGCCAAGATAACGGGGGCGATGCTCCTGAGGGAGTTCTTGATGCTGCAGGTTGCCCCGCTCCAGGCACGCCCGCGCCCCCTTTGGGAGCTTGGCGAAGAGGAGAACAAGACACGCCTGAGGCCAGGGGACCTGCCTGGTGATGAATTGGACGCCGTCCTACACCTCATAGTCGGGGACAACCAGGAGTACCCGCCTAGCGCCTTCCTTCCCCTGTTCCAACGCAGGGACCGGGAGGAATTCGTCGCCTCTAGGCTGACTTTTGATGCGCGCGGGCTGGTGCCGCCGGCGCTTCCGGAAGCTCCTATGGTGCAAAACCCGGTGGAGGTGTCTTCCTGCGAGTCCCACGGAGAGGGGGAAGAGGAGGTGGACTCGGAGAAGACTCTGGAAGAGGTGGGGGAGACTTCCCCTCTGAGCAAGGCCGAGATTCTCCGCGCCCTGCCTGATGATGTCGAGGCCGACGCCCACCAAGGGGAGAGGGAGCAACCCCTCATCCCAATGAAGGGTAGGTCGTCGCTGGTGGCCTGCGGTGCCGCCTCCACCCCGACACCTCCCGGGGCTGGATCCGGCTCTGCTTCCGCAGAGCCTGGCGCCGTTAGTGTCCGAACGCCTGCCCCTCAGGTCCCGAACCTGTCAGGCTTCAAGCTTCTCAAGCGCTCAGTGGAGTACGTCGTAGTGGATCGGTAAGTGCCTTAAGCTTCGCCTTGTCCTTGCTTGTACTCGTAGTTTCCTGATACTGGCCCTTGGTTGATCAGGCCGACATCTTCGGCGAAGAAGAGGAAGGAAGACGCAGCGGCTGTGCCTCCCACGGAGAAATGAGGCAACAGCGCTCGCATCTCCCCAGCCCGATCGTCCTTGCGAGGCCAAGAGGAGCATCGCCGTGTGGAATCAGCCCCCATGGCCCCGCTGGCTCCGGAGGTGCCGGCGCTTGGCGCGGCTGACGAGGTCCCAGCTGCTCCGGGTTCCACGGTCTCCCAAGCCTTGGTAACGATGTCGCTTCCTCCTACTGCTGCACCTCCACTCCCTGGTCCTTCTGCTCCTGCTGCTGTCCTGGAGCGCGCCCTTTCGGAGATGACCCAGCTGCAGGCGGATCTCCTGAGCGCGGACCCGTTCCTGGTGGCCGGGCGTCTGGAGCTGGCCTCTGGCTGGCTTCACTCCGACCTAGCGGTTCGCGCGGCGCTGGGCCAGGCTGCTGTGGCTTTCGAGAAGGAGAAGCAAGGAGCCGCCAGCGCTGCAGCCGATCGTGAGGCGGCGCTGAAAGACGCCAAGGCCGCCCGTGACTGCTGCCAAGAGCTGGAGGGCGAGTTGCAGAGCCTGCGCGACAAGCACGCCGAAGAGGTACGATGCCGCCAAGCGAAGGAGGTGGAGATGAAGGCCCGGGAGGAAGCCGTCGAGAACCGCGATGCTGAGCTGGCGGAGCTAGGGAAGAAGCGGCCTGCCGAGCGCCCGGTTGGAAGAGTTGGAGGGGAAGATGGGACGAGGGAGGCCGATCTTGATGCCAAGGTGCGAGTCCTGACCGAAGACCGCGTGGCCTTCACCGATCTCGAGAAGAGATCTCGCAAGGCGCTAAAGACGCTCTAGGAGCACGGCCCGGAGAAGCCGCTAGACACCGACGAGGATGGCCCCGCCCAGCTGCTTCCTCTCGTGGTGAGAGCGCTTGAGGAGGTCGTTGACGGTCTTGGTCCCATGGCGGAGGCAGAAGCTCGCGTCCTGTCTTCAGCCGCGCTGACTCGCGTCTTTAGCCACCTGCACCTTCGCGACCCCAACACTTGCCTTGACGAGCTGCTCGAGCCTGTAGCTGAAGATCAATACGAGGCGGCTGCCGCGGCCGTGCGAGATCAGGTGGGGGCCTTGCTGAGGAAGTTCCACGGCTTCGTCTCTGCTCCCCTGTCCGGCGATGTCGTCGACCTTGCAGCTGGTGGTGAAGGTGAAGACAAGATTGCTCACGAGGGAGCACCTTCCGCGGGCGACGGCGACATCTAGAGGTGACACGTGCCCATTCTTCCCGTTCCGTTCCTGCGACATATATCAGGCCTCGTGGAGGCATTTAGACTTATCATTTGGTATTGTGAGGACAATATGCTTGTAATATTTGCTTCGAGATTTTGCGATTTCCTTCCTATTTGCTTTGCGTTCTGCGTCGGCAGAGCCCGGCCCCGCGCATACCTCAACCGCCATTGGGCCGACCGGAGACCAGGACGGACCAAGGAGTGAGGGGCTACGTGACCAGTTAGGCTCCTGAGTCGTGATGTTCAGGAGTCCCCCTTGACACGCAAACAGCATATAGGGAGAGTTCGTGGGGATTGATTAATGTTCTGCGTCGGCAGAGCCCGGCCCCGCGCATACCTCAACCGCCATTGGGCCGATCTGAGACTAGGACGGACCACGGAGTGAGGGGCTACGTGACTAGTTAAGCTCCTGAGTCGCGATGCTCAGGAGTCCCCCTTGACGTGCAAACAATTTCCATACCTGCCCTCGCCGAGGCCTCGGGAGGGGCACGCGACGCCCAGGTCCGGGAACCTGGTGTTGGGGAACGTAGTAATTTCAAAAAAATTCCTACGAACACGCAAGATCATGGTGATGTATAGCAACGAGAGGGGAGAGTGTTGTCCACGTACCCTCGTAGACCGAAAGCGGAAGCGTTAACACAACGCGGTTGATGTAGTCGTACGTCTTCACGATCCGACCGATCAAGTACCGAACGTACGGCACCTCCGAGTTCAGCACACGTTCAGCCTGATGACGTCCCTCGAACTCCGATCCAGCCGAGTGTTGAGGGAGAGTTTTGTCAACACGATGGCATGGTGACGATGATGATGTTCTACCGACGCAGGGCTTCGCCTAAGCACCGCTACGATATTATCAAGGTGTAATATGGTGGAGGGGGGCACCGCACACGGCTAAGAGATCAATAGATCAATTGTTGTGTCTATGGGGTGCCCCCTGCCCCCGTATATAAAGGAGCAAGGGGGAGGGCGGCCGGCCCTTGTTGGCGCGCCAGGAGGAGGAGTCCTCCTCCTAGTAGGAGTAGGACTCCCCTCTTTCCTACTCCTACTAGGAGGGGGAAAGGAAGGGGGAGAGGGAGAAGGAAAGGGGGGCGCCGCCCCCCTCTCCTAGTCCAATTCGGACCAGAGGGGGAGGGGGCGCATGGCCCCTTCTGGCTGCCCTCTCTCTCTCCAC
>NC_057811.1:137436795-137496706 GCF_018294505.1 Triticum aestivum | reverse complement strand
CGGTTTTCTCCGAAATCACCCGGAACATTTCCGGTGTCCGAATATAGTCGTCCAATATATCAATCTTTATGTCTCGACCATTTCGAGACTCCTCGTCATGTCCGTGATCACATCTGGCACTCCGAACAACCTTCGGTACATCAAAACATATAAACTCATAATATAACTGTCATCGTAACGTTAAGCGTGCGGACCCTATGGGTTCGAGAACTATGTAGACATGACCGAGACACGTCTCCGGTCAATAACCAATAGTGGAACCTAGATGCTCATATTGGCTCCCACATATTCTACAAAGATCTTTATCGGTTAGACCGCATAACAACATACGTTGTTCCCTTTGTCATCGGTATGTTACTTGCCCGAGATTCGATCGTCGGTATCTTAATACCTAGTTCAATCTCGTTACCGGCAAGTCTCTTTACTCGTTCCGTAATACATCATCTCGCAACAAACTCATTAGTTGCAATGCTTGCAAGGCTTAAGTGATGTGCATTACCGAGAGGGCCCAGAGATACCTCTCCGACAATCGGAGTGACAAATCCCAATCTCGAAATACGCCAACCCAACAAGTACCTTCGGAGACACCTGTAGAGCACCTTTATAATCACCCAGTTACGTTGTGACGTTTGGTAGCACACAAAGTGTTCCTCCGGTAAACGGGAGTTGCATAATCTCATAGTCATAGGAACAGGTATAAGTCATGAAGAAAGCAATAGCAACATACTAAACGATCGAGTGCTAAGCTAACGGAATGGGTCAAGTCAATCACATCATTCTCCTAATGATGTGATCCCGTTAATCAAATGACAACTCATGTCTATGGCTAGGAAACATAACCATCTTTGATCAATGAGCTAGTCAAGTAGAGGCATACTAGTGACACTCTGTTTGTCTATGTATTCACACATGTATCATGTTTCCGGTTAATACAATTCTAGCATGAATAATAAACATTTATCATGATATAAGGAAATAAATAATAACTTTATTATTGCCTCTAGGGCATATTTCCTTCAGTCTCCCACTTGCACTAGAGTCAATAATCTAGATTACACAGTAATGATTCTTACACCCATGGAGTCTTGGTGCTGATCGTGTTTTGCTCGTGGAAGTGGCTTAGTCAACGGGTCTGCAACATTCAGATCCGTATGTATCTTGCAAATTTCTATGTCTCCCACCTGGACTAAATCCCGGATGGAATTGAAGCGTCTTTTGATCTGCTTGGTTCTCTTGTGAAATCTGGATTCCTTTGCTAATGCAATTGCACCAGTATTGTCACAAAAGATTTTCATTGGACCCGATGCACTAGGTATGACACCTAGATCGGATATGAACTCCTTCATCCAGACTCCTTCATTTGCTGCTTCCGACGCAGCTATGTACTCCGCTTCACATGTAGATCCCGCTACGACGCTTTGTTTAGAACTGCACCAACTGACAGCTCCACCGTTCAATGTAAACACGTATCCGGTTTGCGATTTAGAATCGTCCGGATCAGTTTCAAAGCTTGCATCAACGTAACCATTTATGATGAGCTCTTTGTCACCTCCATATACGAGAAACATATCCTTAGTCCTTTTCAGGTATTTCAGGATGTTCTTGACCACTATCCAGTGATCCACTCCTGGATTACTTTGGTACCTTCCTGCTAGACTTATAGCAAGGCATACATCAGGTCTGGTACACAGCATTGCATACATGATAGAGCCTATGGCTGAAGCATAGGGAACATCTTTCATCTTCTCTCTATCTTCTGCAGTGGTCGGGCATTGAGTCTTACTCAATTTCACACCTTGTAACACAGGCAAGAACCCTTTCTTTGCTTGATCCATTTTGAACCTTTTCAAAACTTTGTCAAGGTATGTGCTTTGTGAAAGTCCAATTAAGCGTCTTGATCTATCTCTATAAATCTTGATGCCCAATATATGCGCAGCTTCACCGAGGTCTTTCATTGAAAAACTCTTATTCAAGTATCCCTTTATGCTATCCAGAAATTCTATATCATTTCCAATCAGCAATATGTCATCCACATATAATATCAGAAATGCTACAGAGCTCCCACTCACTTTCTTGTAAATACAGGCTTCTCCAAAAGTCTGTATAAAACCAAATGCTTTGATCACACTATCAAAGCGTTTATTCCAACTCCGAGAGGCTTGCACCAGTCCATAAATGGATCGCTGGAGCTTGCACACTTTGTTAGCTTCCTTTGGATCGACAAAACCTTCCGGTTGCATCATATAAAACTCTTCTTCCAGAAATCCATTCAGGAATGCAGTTTTGACATCCATTTGCCAAATTTCATAATCATAAAATGCGGCAATTGCTAACATGATTCGGACAGACTTAAGCATCGCTATGGGTGAGAAGGTCTCATCGTAGTCAATCCCTTGAACTTGTCGAAAACCTTTCGCAACAAGTCAAGCTTTATAGACAGTAACATTAACGTCAGCGTCAGTCTTCTTCTTGAAGATCCATTTATTTTCAATGGCTTGCCGATCATCGGGCAAGTCAACCAAAGTCCATACTTTGTTCTCATACATGGATCCCATCTCGGATTTCATGGCCTCAAGCCATTTTGCGGAATCTGGGCTCACCATCGGTTCTTCATAGTGCGTAGGTTCGTCATGGTCTAGTAACATAACCTCCAGAATAGGATTACCGTACCACTCTGGTGCGGATCTTACTCTGGTTGATCTACGAGGTTCAGTAATAACTTGATCTGAAGTTTCATGATCACCATCATTAACTTCCTCACTAATTGGCGTAGGTGTCGTAGAAACTGGTTTCTGTGATGAACTACTTTCCAAAAAGGGAGCAGGTACAGTTACCTCATCAAGTTCTACTTTCCTCCCACTCACTTCTTTCGAGAGAAACTCCTTCTCCAAAAAATTTCCAAATTTAGCAACAAAAGTATTGCCTTCATATCTGTGATAGAAGGTGTACCCAATAATCTCCTTTGGGTATCCTATGAAGACACATTTCTCCGATTTGGGTTCGAGCTTATCAGGTTGAAGTTTTTTCACATAAGCATCGCAGCCCCAAACTTTAAGAAACGACATCTTTGGTTTCTTGCTAAAACACAGTTCATAAGGCGTCGTCCTAACGGATTTTGATGGTGCCCTATTTAACGTGAATGCAGCCGTCTCTAAAGCATAACCCCAAAACGATAGCGGTAAATCAGTAAGAGACATCATAGATCGCACCATATCTAGTAAAGTACGATTACGACGTTCGGACACACCATTACGTTGTGGTGTTCCGGGTGGCGTGAGTTGCGAAACTATTCCGCATTGTTTCAAATGTAGATCAAACTCGTAAGTCAAATATTCTCCTCCACGATCTGATCGTAGGAACTTTATTTTCTTGTTACGATGATTTTCAACTTCACTCTGAAATTCTTTGAACCTTTCAAATGTTTCAGACTTATGTTTCATTAAGTAGATATACCCATATCTGCTCAAATCATCTGTAAAGGTGAGAAAATAACGATATCCGCCACGAGCCTCAATATTCATCGGACCACATACATCTGTATGTATGATTTCCAACAAATCTGTTGCTCTCTCCATAGTTCCGGAGAACGGTGTTTTAGTCATCTTGCCCATGAGGCACGGTTCGCAAGTACCAAGTGATTCATAATCAAGTGGTTCCAAAAGTCCATCAGTATGGAGTTTCTTCATGCGCTTTACACCGATATGACCTAAACGGCAGTGCCACAAATAAGTTGCACTATCATTATCAACTCTGCATCTTTTGGCTTCAATATTATGAATATGTGTATCACTACTATCGAGATTTAACAAAAATAGACCACTCTTCAAGGGTGCATGACCATAAAAGATATTACTCATATAAATAGAACAACCATTATTCTCTGATTTAAATGAATAACCGTCTCGCATCAAACAAGATCCAGATATAATGTTCATGCTTAACGCTGGCACCAAATAACAATTATTTAGGTCTAAAACTAATCCCGAAGGTAGATGTAGAGGTAGCGTGCCGACCGCGATCACATCGACTTTGGAACCATTTCCCACGCGCATCGTCACCTCGTCCTTAGCCAATCCTCGTCCTTAGCCCCTGTTTCGAGTTGCAAATATTAGCAACAGAACCAGTATCAAATACCCAGGTGCTACTGCGAGCATTAGTAAGGTACACATCAATAACATGTATATGACATATACCTTTGTTCACCTTGCCATCCTTCTTATCCGCCAAATACTTGGGGCAGTTCCGCTTCCAGTGACCAGTCTGCTTGCAGTAGAAGCACTCAGTCTCAGGCTTAGGTCCAGACTTGGGTTTCTTCTCCTGAGCAGCAACTTGTTTGCTGTTCTTCTTGAAGTTCCCCTTCTTCTTCCCTTTACCCTTTTTCTTGAAACTAGTGGTCTTATTGACCATCAACACTTGATGCTCCTTTTTGATTTCTACCTCCGCAGCCTTTAGCATTGCGAAGAACTCGGGAATCGTCTTATCCATCCCTTGCATATTATAGTTCATCACGAAGCTCTTGTAGCTTGGTGGCAGTGATTGAAGAATTCTGTCAATGACGCTATCATCCAGAAGATTAACTCCCAGTTGAATCAAGTGATTGTTATACCCAGACATTTTGAGTATATGCTCACTGACAGAACTATTCTCTTCCATCTTGCAACTGTAGAACTTATTGGAGACTTCATATCTCTCAATCCGGGCATTTGCTTGAAATATTAACTTCAACTCCTGGAACATCTCATATGCTCCATGACGTTGAAAACGTCGTTGAAGACCCGGTTCTAAGCCGTAAAGCATGGCACACTGAACTATCGAGTAGTCATCAGCTTTGCTCTGCCAGACGTTCATAACATCTGGTGTTGCTCCTGTAGCAGGCCTGGCACCCAGCGGTGCTTCCAGGACGTAATTCTTCCGTGCAGCAATGAGGATAATCCTCAAGTTACGGACCCAGTCCGTGTAATTGCTACCATCATCTTTCATCTTTGCTTTCTCAAGGAACGCATTAAAATTCAACGGAACAACAACACGGGCCATCTATCTACAATTATCATGGATAAGCAAAATACTATCAGGTACTAAGTTCATGATAAATTCAAGTTCAATTAATCATATTACTTAAGAACTCCCACTTAGATAGACATCCCTCTAATCCTGTAAGTGATCACGTGATCCATATCAACTAAACCATGTCCGATCATCACGTGAGATGGAGTAGTTTCAATGGTGAACATCACTATGTTGATCATATCTACTATATGATTCACGCTCGACCTTTCGGTCTCCGTGTTTCGAGGCCATATCTGTTATATGCTAGGCTCGTCAAGTTTAACCTGAGTATTCCGCGTGTGCAACTGTTTTGCACCTGTTGTATTTGAACGTAGAGCCTATCACACCCGATCATCACGTGGTGTCTCAGCATGAAGAACTTTCGCAACAGTGCATACTCAGGGAGAGCACTTATACTTTGATAATTTAGTGAAGGATCATCTTATAATGCTACCGTCAATCAAAGCAAGATAAGATGCATAAAAGATAAACATCACATGCAATCAATATAAGTGATATGATATGGCCATCATCATCTTGTGCTTGTGATCTCCATCTCCGAAGCACCGTCATGATCACCATCGTCATCGGCGTGACACCTTGATCTCCATCGAAGCATCGTTGTCGTCTCGCCAACTATTGCTTCTACGACTATCGCTACCGCTTAGTAATAAAGTAAAACAATTACATGGCGATTGCATTGCATACAATAAAGCGACAACCATATGGCTCCTGCCAGTTGCCGATAACTCGGTTACAAAACATGATCATCTCATACAATAAATTTAGCATCATGCTTTGACCATATCACATCACAACATGCCCTGCAAAAACAAGTTAGACGTCCTCTACTTTGTTGTTGCAAGTTTTACGTGGCTGCTACGGGCTTAGCAAGAACCGTTCTTACCTACGCATCAAAACCACAACGATAGTTTGTCAAGTTGGTGCTGTTTTAACCTTCGCAAGGCCCGGGCGTAGCCACACTCGGTTCAACTAAAGTGAGAGAGACAGACACCCGCCGGTCACCTTTAAGCAACGAGTGCTCGCAACGGTGAAACCAGTCTCGCGTAAGCGTACGCGTAATGTCAGTCCGGGCCGCTTCATCTCACAATACCGTTGAACCAAAGTATGACATGCTGGTAAGCAGTATGACTTATATCGCCCACAACTCACTTGTGTTCTACTCGTGCATAACATCAACGCATTAAACCAGGCTCGGATGCCACTGTTGGGGAACGTAGTAATTTCAAAAAAATTCCTACGAACATGCAAGATCATGGTGATGCATAGCAACGAGAGGGGAGAGTGTGTCCACGTACCCTCGTAGACCGAAAGTGGAAGCGTTAACACAACACGGTTGATGTAGTCGTACGTCTTCATGATCCGACCGATCAAGTACCGAACGTACGGCACCTCCGTGTTCAGCACACGTTCAGCTCGATGACGTCCCTCGAACTCCGATCCAGCCGAGTGTTGAGGGAGAGTTTCGTCAGCACGACGGCGTGGTGATGATGATGATGTTCTACCGACGCAGGGCTTCGCCTAAGCACCGCTACGATATTATCGAGGTGTAATATGGTGGAGGGGGGCACCGCACACGGCTAAGAGATCAATAGATCAATTGTTGTGTCTATGGGGTGCCCCCTGCCCCCGTATATAAAGGAGCAAGGGGGAGGCCGACCGGCCCTTGTTGGCGCGCCAGGAGGAGTAGTCCTCCTCCTAGTAGGAGTAGGACTCCCCTATTTCCTACTCCTACTAGGAGGGGGAAAGGAAGGGGGAGAGGGAGAAGGAAAGGGGGGCGCCGCCCCCCCTCTCTTAGTCCAATTCGGACCAGAGGGGGAGGGGGCGCGCGGCCCCTCCTGGCTGCCCCTCTCTCTCTCCACCAAGGCCCATAAGGCCCATTACTTCTCCCGGGGGGGGTTCCGGTAACCCTCCGGCACTCCGGTTTTCTCTGAAATCACCCGGAACATTTCCGGTGTCCGAATATAGTCTTCCAATATATCAATCTTTATGTCTCGACCATTTCGAGACTCCTCGTCATGTCCGTGATCACATCCGGGACTCCGAACAACCTTCGGTACATCAAAACATATAAACTCATAATATAACTGTCATCGTAACGTTAAGCGTGCGGACCCTACGGGTTCGAGAACTATGTAGACATGACCGAGACACGTCTCCGGTCAATAACCAATAGCGGAACCTGGATGCTCATATTGGCTCCCACATATTCTACGAAGATCTTTATCGGTCAGACCGCATAACAACATACGTTGTTCCCTTTGTCATCGGTATGTTACTTGCCCGAGATTCGATCCTCGGTATCTTAATACCTAGTTCAATCTCGTTACCGGCAAGTCTCTTTACTCGTTCTGTAATACATCATCTCGCAACAAACTCATTAGTTGCAATGCTTGCAAGGCTTAAGTGATGTGCATTACCGAGAGGGCCCAGAGATACCTCTCCGACAATCGGAGTGACAAATCCCAATCTCGAAATACGCCAACCCAACAATTACCTTCGGAGACACCTGTAGAGCACCTTTATAATCACCCAGTTACGTTGTGATGTTTGGTAGCACACAAAGTGTTCCTCCGGTAAACGGGAGTTGCATAATCTCATAGTCATAGGAACATGTATAAGTCATGAAGAAAGCAATAGCAACATACTAAACGATCGAGTGCTAAGCTAACGGAATGGGTCAAGTCAATCACATCATTCTCCTAATGATGTGATCCCATTAATCAAATGACAACTCATGTCTATGGCTAGGAAACATAACCATCTTTGATCAACGAGCTAGTCAAGTAGAGGCATACTAGTGACACTCTGTTTGTCTATGTATTCACACATGTATCATGTTTCCGGTTAATACAATTCTAGCATGAATAATAAACATTTATCATGATATAAGGAAATAAATAATAACTTTATTATTGCCTCTAGGGCATATTTCCTTCACCTGGTTGGGTGGCGTGCGCTTGGGCATGACCCGAGCGCAGCCCCCGTGCCCAGCCGCCTCGCGCGGCCCTCCCGAGGGGAGGCGTTGCGGTGAGGCTGGTCGCTGAGCTCTGGGCTCCCTGAGGTTGGTACGACCGTGAGGCCGCCCTCAGTTGTTTATCACCAGCGCAGAGCATAGTGCTTCCGCTTGTGCACAGGCATAGCCGCTCCTCGGCAGTGTCGACAGCTAGCGCGGAGCATGGTGCTTCCACTTGGGCATGGGATGGGGGCCCCCTCCGGGAGGAGCCCCCGGGGCGTGTACAGCCCCGCCCTAACACGCGGCTTGCACGGCAGGCCTGCGAGGTGTATCTGGGCACTCATGAGCCAGCGCGGTACTCACGAGGCCCTACCTCAAGGCGGGTTGCGCCTGGTCTTGAGTCTTGGTGACTGTATGTTCCTGCAAGGCGGTTAGATGCAAGTACTCTACGTCCTCGGGTCCCGGCCCTTGAGCGAGCTCAGCCGCCACTGCTATGCCAGGTCGTGATGTCGTGGTCAAGGCCAGGGGGTGAGGGCTGGAGAGCCAGTAAGAGCTCCTGAGTCGCGATGCTCAGGAGCCCCCCTTTTAACGCGCAAGCAGATTGCATAGGATGAACAGGCCCGCGGCGGGCAGCAATCGAGCGGACGATAGCCGTCGGCAGGTTAAGCATGGAGAGCAGATTAACTTGGATAAATGCAGGAAGATACATGCCACTAGGTCCGTCCCGAGCGGGTTGGGGATGATGCAGCCCGAGGGGCGCCCCCAACAAGGTAAGCTAGAGACATAACCAAAAGGGATACATGCCACCGGAACGGACCCACGTGGCCTGGGAATAATGCAGCCCGAGGGGCGCTCCCAGCTAAACGAGCTTGGAAGATGTCACCTGGTTCTGTAGACGAAGTAGAGTTGGTGCAGCTGAAGGCGTGCGCTGAAGAAATGACTCCTCATGAGCCACCGGGACCCTGAGCCTCGGGTGGCTCTGGGGGCTCAGGAGGTTCTGTGAAGACCGTCTCCATCTCCTCCAGGACGGCGTGGTATCTGGCCTCCTGAGCCGCCAGGACTCGCTGTATGTTGCGCTGATAGGCCGACGCCACGCCTGGCAAGCCGAAGGGCATGCGAACGTAGCTGTGTGGTGGTCCTTCGCAGCGGCCCACATGTGATGGCCAGAAGCGCTCCTGAGATGCGGCCCTGTTGAGCCCGGGGACATCGATGCAGACACGCAGCCCAGCATCCTCGCCAGGATGCGGAGCTGCGCCTCGTGAGAGGCAGTCGCCGCGCATGGCCCTTGCATCTTGCAGTTCCTGAATGGTCTTGGTGATGAACTCCTGGGTGGTGGGCACTCCTTGCCCTGTGCTCTCTTGAGGGACACGTGCAGCGAGGCACGCCTCCAAGTGGTGCCCAAGCGCCTCCCTCGTGAGGTTGGCAAGGTCTGAGGCCCTCCAGAAGAGAGCCCCCGAGCCCTGCCTGAGAGGGGCGCCGGGCGTGCCTTCCTATGCAATGGAGGGAGGCGCCCCTGGAGTGGGCGCTGATCCTGACGAGGCTCCTGCCGCGACGCCATCCTCCTGAGGTCCTGCACGACGCGGCTGCATCTTCTTGGGAATGGCCTCCGGAGGGCCTTCACTTCTGCTGTCGGGGTTGTCGATTGCTGCAGCTTGAAAGGCGCGCTCGAGGGAGCACACCGCATCCCTCTCTTCACACGGGACCGTGATGATTCCTCCACTTCCTGGCATCTTGAGAACGTTGTAACCGTGATGAGTGACTGCCATGAACTTGGCGAGGGCTAGATACCCGAGGATGGCATTGTACGGCAGGCGGATGTGCGCGACGTCGAAGTCGATGAGCTCGGTGCGGTAGTTCTTGCGCTCCCCGAAGGTGACACGCAGGCGGACCTGCCCTATCGGTGTGGTGGAACCGCCGGTCACTCCTGAGAAAGGCTTGGTGGGCTCAAGCTGTTCATATGGCACTTGGAGGTTGTCGAACGTGTCGACAGACACGACGTTGAGCCCTGCGCCGCCATCGATGAGGGTCTTGGTGACCTGCACATTGCTGATGACCGGGGAACACAACATTGGGAGGGCGCCAGCGGTGGCTGCGCACTTGAGCTGATCCGCCGAGTTGAAAGTGATGGCGCATTGGGACCACCTGAGCGGGCGCGTGGCTTCGAGCTTGGGGGCGTTCGCCTCGCGAGCGAATTGTTTGAAGATGCGCTGAGAGGCCGGCGCCTGGGCACCGCCCAAGATGCAGGCGATCGCACGCGGCTCCTAGAAGCCCCCAGCCCCCTCGTCTTGGTGGTGATCGTCGTTCCTCCTTGGTGGCGGCAACGGAGGAAGAACGGTGTTGCCTTGGGGGCGATCCTCACGAGGCGGGTCCCTCCAAGCGCCCTCGCGAGGTTGGTCCTGCCAGCGGTCCTCACGAGGCTGGTCGCACCACTCCTAGCGCGGGCCGCGGTCGTCCCAGCGTCCGCCTCCACGTCCTCCTCCGCGGCCGTAGCCCCGATCGTTGCGCTCGGGGCATCGACCGTAGCGTCCTTCCCGTATGGCTCTGAGCTCTTGACAGTCGCTGGTGTTGTGGGTGTTCAGGTTGTTGAAGGCACAGAACGGTCGGCCGTTCTTTGATGACTCGGGCTGATCTCTGCCCCGCTTGGTGTCGGGCTCCGCTACGAGCACGACCGGCTCCTTGCGCTTCACGTCCTTGGCCTTGGCCTTCTTCTCCTCCGCTCCTGCGGCTGGCAGCTCGAGGAGAGAAAGGCGCCCCTCCTCGGCTCTTGCGCACTTGGTCGCCAGGTTGAACAGCTCCTGAGAGGTGCAAAGCTCCTCGTGGATGGCGAGCTCTTCCTTCATCTTGACGTCACGGACGCCATCGGAAAACGCGGAGATGATGGCCTCGTCCGTGACCTTGGGGATCTTGAGGCGGGTGTTGTTGAAGCGCTGAATGTACTTCTGGAGGGTCTCTCCTGGTTGTTGCTTGATGCGGCGTAGATCACCCGCGGCCGGTGGGCGGTCGCGAGTGCCCTGGAAGTTGGCGATGAAGCGGTCGCGCATCTCGTCCCAGGAGGAGATCGAGCCGTGCTGCAGGTTCAGGAGCCAGGAGCGGGCTCCATCCTTGAGAGCCATGGGAAACCAGTTCGCCATGACTTTTTCGTCGCCGTTGGCCGCTTCGATGCTCAGCTCATAGGGCTGCAGGAACTCCGCGGGGTCAGCGGTGACATCATAGCGAGGAGGCAGATCCGGCTTGAACTTGCCTGGCCAGGCGACGCTACGCAGCTCGGGGGTGAAGGCGCGAAAGCCAGCCGTGGTTGCCAGGGCCCGCTTCGGAGGTGGAGCTTGATCTTGGCAGGGTCCGCGCTGCGCCGCTGTGGGCGGCGCGCGGTCTTGACGAGGTGGCGCGGGGAGCGCAGGTGCAGTTTCTCGCGGCCGCGGAATTTCTTGGCAGCTTCTCTCTTCGTGAGCGGGCACCGGGCGCGGTGGATCACGCCATGGAGCCGCGCGCCTTGGTGTCAAGGCGCCGTCTTGGGGCTGAGGTGGTGGAGGCATGCCATGAGCCCCGCCGCCCGCGGCTGGTTGAGGGGGAGGTAGAGAGTGGGATGGCGCCGGAGAGCCCCCTGTGGCGCGGACGAGCTCTGCGACGCGATCGAAGCACTCCTCGTAGAGGTCGTCGACGGGGCGGTAGCGCAGGAGCTCGTTCGCCGCGAGGAGCGCGGCCCGTGCCTCCATGGGAGCGCGGTGCACGTGGGACGAAGAACCGGCAGGGGTCAGTGAAGGAGTAGCGGTGCGGCCGTCCTGCCGCACCGAAGGATGCAGCGATGACGCCTGTTGCTCGTTCCCCGCCAGGCCGGCGGCAGCGGGAGACGGAGAACGACGAGGTGGCTTGCCCACAGAAGCCGTCTGAGCGACGCGGGCGGTGACGGCAGCCCGACGCTCATCTCGAGCACGGCGAGCGTCCGCCATGGAGACGATGGAGCGACGGAGCGATGAACTAATGGAAGGGAAGCTACGGCGCACCCCTACCTGGCGTGCCAAATGTCCGATGTGGGGTTCCGGCAAACCCTTAAGGTTCGAACACTGGGGTGCGCGCGAAGTCTTTCCCTTCTACCGATCTACGCCCTAGCTCGTAAAGATCTCGCGGATGAACTCGACGAACTCGCAACACAGAGAGACACGAGGTTTATACTAGTTCGGGCCACCATTGTGGTGTAATACCCTAGTCCAGTGTGGTGGTGGTGGCTTGCCACTTGGGCTGATGATGAATAGTACAAAGGAAGAACAGCCTCCTGAGGTTGAGGTGTTTTTGTGCTGGTCGAACTTGTGCGGGTCAGGATTCGATCCCCCTACTACTGTGGTGGCTAGACCTATTTATAGAGGCCCTGGTCCTCTTCCCAAATGTCGAGGGAAGGGAGCCAACGACGGCGGGCAAATTTGAAGGGGGATAGCTAGTACAAGCTATCCTGACAAAAGCGGTCTTCGCCTGCGAAAAGCTCTGGTGGTGACGCCGTCTTGGGCTCCACGATGACCTCCGTCTTGCCGTCCTCCTGGTCTTGGTCTCGTTGCACCAATATAGCAACCTTTGCCTGATGCCTCGGTACTCTTCGCCTGCGCTGGCTCCTTAGCACCAAAGAGGAAATAAGGACGCTGCGCGCGCTGGCGCCCGCCTGGTGCCAATTCGTCATGGCCCACGTCACGAGAGCCTCGTGAGGTTTGCCCCGCCTTGATATCTCCGCTCCTCGTGAGCCTGCCTGGCTAGGCTACTCCAGAGGAGGTCTTGCGTCGTCCGCCTTGTGAGGCTTGGACCCTCGCGAAGGTCTTGGATGCCTTGTTGATGAAGATGGGCCGTACGGCCGGCTGCTTAGCCACGCTGTGGGCCGCAGGCAGGCAAGTCTGGGGACCCCCGTTCCCAGAACGCCGACAAAGCCCCTCATGTAAATATATTACTCCCTCTATCTTTTTAGGCCGAGTATAATATGTGTCTTCATGAACTCACGCATCCTGGGGTAAGTTTGTTGTTGTCGCGGTTTACCTTAGCCTGGATGATCCTCAAACCGGTTTGGGAGGTTGCGCATTCCGGGAAGCTCCTGAGAAGCCTGTCGACACGCCCGAGGGGGCCGCGTGATGGGCAAGCGCCAATCGTGGTGTGTCATGCGCGTGGCGCGTGTGCGCCGTGCCTAGCCCCGCTCGCGAGGAGCTCGTGAGGGGGAAGCGACAGGCACGAACTCCAGATTAAGGCAAGAACCAGATAGCAAGAAATCGCTAGAACGAGAAAAGGCACCCCCGCACGCATTAGTGAAAATTCAACTTCAACTTAAATCCAAATCCAGAAGGCAAGGCTACAGAAAAGAGATCCAAAGCAAATGGCCGCGTCTCGCGCCTAGTCTAGTAATCTTGTCTTCGAGTCTTCTCACCAGCGTGGAGCTAAGTGCTGCCACTAGGATGTGGGAGGGAGCCCCCGAGGCCCGAGGGCGGCACTCCTGAGGCTCCGGGGCGTGTACAACCCCACTCATTATTACATGAGAGTGTCACGAGCGGAGACCTTCACAGGCGTGAGCCTTACTTCATATCACAGACAAGGGCCCCGGCTTGCGCCACCCTCTACCACCGTTGGGGACGACCGAAAACCAGGACGGCACCAAAGGGGGCAAAGGGGACGCGAGCGGCTCCCTCGGTGACCACGGGTCCTCTGCCGGGGGAGGGCTCGCCGGCGCCTCCCCGGCAGAGGGCCTACCTCCAGGTAACGCCTTGCTCCGTGCGACGCGGGGAGGGGCCTTGTTCTTGGATCCTCCCGCGCAGCCCCCAATGGGTCTCTCCTGGTGGGGCGGATATCGCCGTGCCAGAACCATCGCCTGGTGTTGTGACCTGATTCACTTGCGACTCATGGTTAGCGTAAGCTTGCCCCTGGGAGATTAGTGGTACCCTGTATCTGTTGTCGACGACGCGGTTGGTGGGGCTCTCTGGCGGCTCCTGGAAGGCCTTAGCTCCTAACGCCTCCTCGTCCCAACCTGGTCCGAGGAACGAGCCGGGGTCGTCCTCCGGCGTGTACTCCTGGTCCATCATGCGGGGCACGTAGGCCTCCGAGGCCGCTGCTCCGAAGACCTCGCCGAAGTGCCCCACGCTCCATGTCGCCCGACCCGTCACGCCGTCCTGAGGATGGTAGGGCAGTGCTCCGATGGGGCCGTGTGCGGTAATGCTCGTGCCCGCACCCATCTGGGGTGGTGCGGGCGCGACGGGGTGCCCTCCACCGTGGATCGCGTTGATGTCGACGAGGCCCCCGGGTGCACTCAAGAGCGCGCGGGCGCGACGAGGCCCACCGTGGGATCCGGCCGCTGCCTGAGGCGTGAGCTAGTAGCAGAAGGGCAACGCTCCCATGGCCGCTGCGTCCAGTAGCTCGGCGACGCGTTCCGGTAGCGCATCCCGGCCGCTCTCTATCAGTCAGCACCGCAGCAGCTCCCATGCCACCGTGAGTGCAGCCCGCATGTTTGTCTACTCATGCCGGTGTGCGGCGCCGTTGCCGCGGCGTGGCTTGCGGCCCATGCAGCAGCTCGTGCCTGTCGGGGAGTAAGGGTGGACGGCGCCTGGCCGCGCCGCCCGCGCCCAGCATCGTTAGGTGGGGCTCATGCTGCCTGGAGCGCGGGGCTGATGTTTTCTTGGGCAGGTGGCGCCGCCCGGGCTGGCCAGGCTGCCCAGTGGTCGGCGTCGGTCCTTGGGTCGCCGGACATCGGAACCACAGAGCGTTGGTGGATCAACCGGCGGGGAAGAGGCTCCGGCGCACCACTACCTGGCGCGCCAAATGTCGGATCTCGGGTACCGACAAAACCCTTAAGGTTCGAACTCTGGGGTGCGCGCGAAGATCTCCCCCTCGCAGACCACGCCCTCTCACGCTTCGCGATTCCTAGGCTAACTCGACGAACTCGCAACACAAGGGACACAAGATTTATACTGGTTCGGGCCACCGTTGTGGTGTAATACCCTACTCCAATGTGTGGTGGTGGATTGCCTCTTCGGCTGAGGATGAACAGTACAAGGGGAAGAACAGCCTCCTGAGGAGAGGTGTTCTCGTGCTTGGTGAACTTGTGTGGGTGAGGATCCGATCCCCTCCTACTATGGTGGCTAGTCCTATTTATAGAGGCCCTGGTCCTCTTCCTAAATATTAAGCAGGAAGGGATCCCACAACGGCCAATTTGAAAGGGGACAACTAGTATAGCTTATCCTGACAAAAGTAGTCTTCGCCTGCAAAACGCTCTGGTGGTGACGCCGTCTTGGGCTCCACGGTGACCTCTGTCCTGCCACCCTGCTGGTCTTGGTCTCGTTGCACCGATAGGGAAACCTTTGCTTGATGCCTCAGTACTCCTCGCCTGCGCTCGCCCCCTTAGCAGCGAAGAGGAAACAAGGACACTGTGCGTGCTGGCTCTCGCCTGGCGCCCACCTGGTCTCGCTCGTCATGGCTCACGTCACTGGAACCTCGCGAGGTTTGCCCTGCCTTGATCTCTCCGCCCCTCGCGAGCCAGCCTGGTGAGGCCGCTCCCGAGAAGGTCTTGTGTCGTCCGCCTCGCGAGGCTTGGCCCCTCGCGAGGGTCTTGAAAGCTTGTTGGTGAAGATGGGCCGTATGGACCTGCTCGCAGAGCCATGCCGTGGGCCGCAGGCAGGCAAGTCTGGGGACCCCCGTACCCAGAACGCCGACACGTTGTTGTTTCAGGCTATCGACTTACGCTTTGTAGTCCAGGTTGCCAGTTTGAATCTCGTCTTTCAGATTGGTTAGTTTTAGGTCCAAATTTGATCAATGACAAGTGGGACCCCTGTGTGTTGTTCTGATATTTCAGTGTATGATGTTTTTTTTGAACAAACACTTTGCGCGGTTAGACAAGTAACGGCACGAGTTACACGTATTTTGCAAGTTTACGAACAAAAATGACAGCGGCATAGAATATCATATCCACCCCGCAGCTTAGATGCTATGGTGATACGAGTTTTTACATCATTGGAACTGAGATCCAATGGCTTGGGAGTAGTCTTTGTAATTATGCGCAATTTCCAAACTCTCCAAGGTTTTTTCTGCAAATAAAACATTCAGGCCTCGTGTGTGCTGCTGCATCTTGGATCCAACGGCTCCCCATTGCTCATATTAGGTGCTCCCCGTAGCTTAATTAGCCGCTACCGTGATACGAGCGTCTAGGTCGTATGATCTGTGATCAGATGCCACATGCGTAGTACTTGTACTTTCTGCGCAATTCCCAAACTCTCTGAGGCATATATTGCAAAAACATTCAAACCTCCTACCGTGAGCCATTAGATCTCCGTGAACTCGTATCACCATAGAATCTACGGTGCGGGGGCACCTCATATTCTCCCATGCGAGAAAACATCAGGTGCTCTCGCAGCTTGGATGCTACGGTGATACGAGCTTCGAGGTCGTTTGATCTAAGATCCAATGGCATCTGAGCAGTCTTTGTGCTTGTAAGCAGTGGTCGAACTCTTTGGGGGCTTTTCTGCAAAAAAACATTCAAACCACCGAGGAGTTGTTGGGTCACAAATCCAACGGCTCCGAAGAGCTTGTATCTCCAAAGCATCAAAGGTGTGGTAGCACATGATATTCTTACATACAGGAGAATATGATGTCCTCCTTCATGTTAGATGCTACGGTGATACGAGCTTTGAGGTCGTTGGATATGGGATCCAAGGGCATCTGAGTAGTTTTTGTACAAATTGTGTGCAATTCTCAAACCCATCAAGGTTTCCTGTAAAAATATTAAGACATCCTGTGAGCTGCTATATCTCAGATATACAAGCTCCAAGCAACTCATATCAGCATATAGCATCTAAGGTGTGGGGGCACATGATATTCTCCCGGGGAGGGGGGGGTGCAGAACCAATCGGTGTTTGGGAGGGTGGTTACAAATATAATCTAAACAATCCTAAACACAGCTTCACAATTTTATCTATGGTCGAGTACATAGCTCCGCCTAAACATAACATTTGCATGTACTTAATATTCATGTTTCAGTTTCCTGTTCATTTTAAATATTGAATTGAGGACCATGCATGTCCTACATTTTACTCCCTCATAAATATTAGTCTTTTCAGAGATTTCAAATGTACTGCCACATACAGATGTATATAGACATATTTTAGAGTGTAGATTCACTCATTTTGCTCCGTATGTAGTCACTTGTTGAAATCTCTAAAAGACTAATATTTAGGAACAGAAGGAGTATTTCTGAATTCGTGTCATACATGCATGGTTTGGAAAAATAGATGCACTATACTTATTGGATTGTTGTTGTGTTCGTGTGTGTGTGTGGTCATATGCTTGATACATACAAAGTTTTCTCACCCCCATACCGTTCATCTTTTAAATTTGAATTTGCAATGAAAAACTTACTAGGGATACAATGAAATGTGAAATCCACGTTGAGATCACTATATCACAAACACACTCTAATTCAAGAACTCGTCATAAATCAATTACCATGTTGAGATTACTATTTGCAAGGAAAATATGGGCATTGTAATACACATAGATTCGTTCGACAATTTAAAAGATTCCTTTCGTATTCTTGAATGGTAGGACCCAACGGCGTACCAGCCAGACCTTGGCTCGTGTTGATCCTAAAAAAACCCGGGCTCGTGTCCTTCTGGTGGCGTGCGTGGTACGCACATTAGCCAACCCCAACCAGTCTAGCCTCCGCGTTTCGAGTCGAAATATCTGGCGGCCAGAATTTCAGCTTAGGAAATTCCCCTCATGTCCCCGGTCCATAATTACTACCGATAAACAATGGAGGGTTGCTTTAGTAACTAGACAATGTTACCTACCGTGCCGAGCACGGTTCAATTCCCTCGGTCACCGCTACCTAAGGTCACCCGTCAACTACATTGCCTATTACTAATAGGAGTACTACACCAGAATGAGCACAAAATTGAGCCCGTTTGTTTGTGCCTAGTACTTGAGTTAATATATCAGGCAATGCACTGGTACGGAGGGATTATCCTTTTACTCTGCATATATAACTTGTCTAAAGTCTAACTAAGCAAAATGTTTGACCAAATCCTTTCTTAAGAAATACAACAGGAAAGATGTATCGCTTGAAAATTTATGGCATGATGCAGGTTATGATATTGTTTCGAATCCTGGATTTTAAATTTTAGAAAATCCAAAAGTGACCAGAAATTCATGAAACTTAGCATGGTCACGTGATATGGCACAAATATTCCTACATAATTTTTTTCTTCAATTTGAGACATGCTGCTTATGAGAAGTTACAAATGAAGATCCAAGGTATTTTGGAACAAAGACCTGGCACGTTAAGGCGAACGCTTTCACTATTGAAACCATGGGCGTTTACGTGTCGCCACCAGTCCCGCTTCTCATCGGAAGGTGCCGTCCAAGCAAGCGTGCGAGTCGACAGGAGGCGTGCGAGCAGACCGCTACGCCGGCTAACAGGGAGGCGTGTGAGCAGACCGCTGCGCAGGCTCACCGGGAGGCGAGCCCTTTGACCAGGCTCCGCTGCCCACCTTCGTCCCAACTGCTCCCACTTTTAATGTCGCCGGCACCACAGTTTAAAATCAACCCCACACTACCTGGTATCGCTACAATCTTCTCTCTTCCTCTCCGAATCTCCTGTCTTCTACCTCCAACCAGCCTGACCTAACCGTACGCCATGCCGCATCATGATGGTCCGCCCTTAGTCTTCTAGTTTCCTGAGGAAGACATGCAACCGGAGTCTCAAGAACATAGGGCGCTTTGGGACGAGCTTGAACCGGCCTTGCGAGAAGACACCGCGCCTGTCCCCGCTCCCGTTCTGGCTCCCGTCGCCCTGACTGCGCCAGCGCCCATCCCCGTGGCATTGATGGGCCGGGAGCCGCACATTGTCTCCGAGCTTGATGCCACGGGGTTCCATGAGGTCCCCACCGACTTTCACGCACCCGTGCACCTGCCCAGCGCATGCGCGTGCGCGGGCACTGACGCGCACGCCCGTGCACCTGCCAGTGCATGTGCCTGCGCGTGCACCTACCAATGCATGTGCCTGCGCGTGCACTGACGTGCGCGCCCATGCCGGTGCCCGTGCACCCGAATGTCTCTGCCGCGCCGTTGCCAGCGCCTGTCCCCGCGCGGGTGCCGGTGCCCCCCTCCGCGTCATGGATGGCCGCCGTCGACCGCTTCCTTGCACCAACGCCAGTCGCCTCCTCCCGCCAATTGACTCGCTCCTGGAGACCGAAGTCCAGAACATTGTGGCCTTCCTTGAAGCTAGGGCCAACGTCCAGGAGTACACCAACAATGGCGCAAGACGCCGCCGTCGCCGTCGGTCAGTGGCCCGACGGCACACAGAGCACGGTAGAGGAGCCGCTTCCCACCGCAAGACGCTGCTGCCGCCGCCGCGTAATCTAAATTTGCCATGAAAAACGTTCAGATTGCCATGCTTAAAATCTGAATGTTTATCATTTTCGTTTATTTTAGATCGATTGTCGTATGAATGTAAAGTCGGAGTCAGACTGAATGAAATCTATGGTTTGATCGATTGAATGTTCTGCTAGAGCCGTATCAAATTAAATATAAAATGTCATCAAGCCACATGTATTCCTTCTCATCGAATGACCTAGATGGCTTCAATGTCGAGTGCTCAATACGTTTAGTGTGTAGTTAATTTCATGCCAAAAATAGTGCTAATCACATAATAACGCGCGAATAATATCCTACTTAATATCCGCATGCACTTAATATACTTCCAAATTAACGTGCATTGCATGTACACATTGACTAGTACTACTAGTACGTGAAACTGGTACCGTGACTTGTGAATGGATCCAGATATGGTCAGCAGCAACATCGCCCGCGAGTTCTTCGTGTTTGCCCGTGCGTCTAAACGCAGACGGGGAGGAGAGAGAGAGAGAGCACACATGGAACCGACCAGTAAGTGAAGGCGAATAGTACGTGCTAACGAGTCGGTCCCACTAATGTACTAAAAATAATATTACATGTTATCCATTAAATAGGTTGTGGTAATATAAAAACATTATATGAACAAAGGGGGGCACAACAAACATTGCTATTCTACGTATGTTGCCTATTGACGTGCGGCTTGAAGGCCCTGGTCGCATGTTCGATCCTCGTCCTTTATTTTTTAATTTGTATATGGGTCCAAATTTGTTTCCTGATAGGTGGGGCCCTCGGTGTGTAGTTTGTAACACTTTAATTTGTGGTTCGAAATTTGTTCCATTCCAGGTGGACTATCGATGTGTAGTTTTATAGCTTATTTGTAATAATTAAAGAGAACAACAGAGTTTTTTTGCAATAATACCATGGTGCAACATTGAAGGCGACAAAGGACGTGCGAGAGAGAAGGGTGGAAGATACGGCGTTCAGAGTGGTTGTGGGGGTTGCAACGGTGTTCGGAGTAGTTGTGGGCCGAATGCTACGAAAATATAATCTAAACCCATCGGAATAAATGCCTACACAAATTAATCAAGGTTGGAGTCCCCCTCGCAATGTAAATAGCTCCGGCTTTGTGAGGGATGGAGAGGTAGCTTCAATGTGTGGAAGATACGGCGTGAGAAAGCGAGGTCAATCGAGAGACATATAGATAGAGAGACAAAGTGAGTGTGGTCCAACATTCATTGAAAAGATATATATGCTCTGGAGATATATTGTCGGATTGAGCTTTTGGGAAGGGTGAGGGCTGTAAGATAGAGCTTGAGAGATGATCCAGTCACAGACATGTTGATATATTTTGTGCATGGGAGGAAGCAAGGTCAATCGATTACATATATAAAGGGAGAGAGATTGAGCGAGTGTGGGTCGTCGTGCGATTGAAAGAGTGAGACGGGTTGGAGAGAGTGACCTAGATAGACAATGTGCGTGAGAGAGTATACAATATGAATATGTCGAGTTGGGCTCAAACATGGAGATATATCGTTTGTGTCCGAGAAAGAGCTAGGTCAACCGAGACATACAAAGAGAGAGAGAGAAAGAGAGAGAGAGAGAGGGAGAGCGAGAGAGAGGGAGAGAGAGAGATTGAGCGAGCGTAGCCCGCCATGAGGTCGAAAGAGTGGGGGCGGCTTGGATGGACTGACCTAGATAGACAATCTGCGTGAGAGAGTATAGAGTGTGTCGATCGAGGCCCGAACAGGGAGATATATCGTTTGTGTGTGAAAGAAAACAAGGTTAATCGTGACTCAGATAAAAAGAGAGAGATTGAGCGAGTGTGGCCCGCCATGCGGAAGAAAGAGTGAGACAGTCTCGAGAGAGTGACCTAGATAGACAACGTGCTTGCATGCGCACGAGAGGTTGGGGGTCTAGATAGGCAATGCATGTATCTAGCGAGAGAGAGTGGGAGGGAGAGTGAGAGAGCTCGGCATGGGGTTCAATGGCGGGTGTGTGAGGTAAATACATTTGGTAACAGAGTGGAAAAAGGGGGTTGTGTAGTTGAGAGAGTTAGAGATCGAAACATGGAGAGAAATGAACGTGCGTCGGAAACTGATAGCTTCCTAAGGTGGTTAGGAGAGGACGATTGACCGATACATGAAGTATGTAGTGTGTGTGCCGAGGGCGGGGGGTGGGGCTAAAAACAACATTTGAATGTAGATAGTACGAGACTTAATATCTATGTTTCAATTCCGTGTACATTGTAAGATTTGAACTGAGGACCATGCATATGGGTAATTATTTCGAATTCGTGCCATAATAGGTTTGGAAAAGTTGACATTGACTCGATTGTTGTGCTATTTTGTAGGTAATATGTTTGAGTCCATCAAAAGTTTTCTCACTACCATGGTGTTCATCATATACGTATGAATTTGTATTAAAAAAGTAGCGTGGATACCGTGAAATGTGAAATCCACGTTAGAATTGGAGACTGCTGTGTGACACACACCCTAATTCAAATAACTAATTATGTGACACACACTCTAATCCACGTTAGCGTGGATACCGTGGATACCATTTCGATTTTTTTTCAAATAACTCCTCATTAATTAATTTATAGTATCTTGTTTCGAATGACTAATTATTTGCAAGGAAAACACGGGCATGGTAATACATACAGATTCGTTTGCAAATGAAAGAAGATTCGTTTGCATTCTCAAATGTAGGCGCACCAGGCAGACCAGGGTCATGTCATGGTGGTCGCATGTGTCGTCCAGACGCTTAGCACCCAGCCACCCACCCCCTCCCTCCCTCCCCCCAAAACAAAACAATGACAAAATATCGCGCTTCCATGTTTCGGATTGAAATATCTGGCGGCCCCAATTCCAGCCCTGCAAAATCTCCCTTCTCCACCGTCCCCTTCCACACCCAGATTGCTCAAATCCCTAATTCGCCGCCAACCCAAGCAAAGTTCGAATCACCCCTCATCTCGTCTCTTTCCCCACCTCTGTGCCGGACGACGACGACAGTCTCGCTTCACCACCGCACTGGAGCTACCTCATCTACGCCCTCGTCCACCACACCGAGTGGTCCACCAACAATGTCGGCCGCCGCAACCGACGTGCCTCACAGACACCGACTTCCACCGCATCAGGTGTGCTTCACCGACGCCGTCTCCCACCTCACCGGGGCTACTTCACCGAGCACATCGTCGCACCTCTGCCCCCCGAGACCATTGGGGCTTCACCAACGGTCTCGTCCACCGCATCGTAGCACTCCGCTGCCACTCAAGATCTGCATCCGTGCATGGCCAGGCAACGCCAGTGCATCACCGTCAACGGCTCTGAAGTGACCCGCACTCTAGCTAGGCAAGCATGCCCAAATCCTGACCCAAACTAGGTATGCACACATCACTCCCTTATGCACTGTTCCGACGATGTTTGGATATCCTTTCACTGCTCTCTTAGCTTACGCGCCTATGCAACTCTTACTTTAACTCTTGTTTCTTCTGGAGATATCATCTGAAACAAGCAAAACCATTTTTTAGCGAAGCATGACGGTGCTACGGGATCTGGTACACATCCTGCACACCCATATAACCTTGTAAGTATCTGTCCTCCAGTACAACATCAAGTTCGATTCCTCTTATTTGATCAACCATTCGTTGTGTCAAAAATGCAGAGGGGGATGCAAGGAGCACAAGGCTTGCACATCCAAGCAAGTGGTAACATGGACTTGTACATGGAACATCCCAAGGGCAAGCAGAGCTGTAGTGAGCCTGTACAATGAGCTAGCGTAAGTCCCTGCATTTCATTTAATTCGTACTGGCCTACGTGTATGATTTGTGTCCAGTGGCGGATCCACGAATTCAAGTTACCAGGGGCGAACATTTAACTTTAAAAATACGAAGGCACTTGCACTCTGGAAATCAACATAACTTGAGAAAAGTGAAGCTACACGCACTTCGAAAACCAGCTAAATGATCCAAAGTAGTTCAGATTATAAAACACTAAATGATGCAAGCACCAAAAAACACAAAATGCAACATGGTGTACAAGGACTACCAACATGGTCTCTGCCTGCTTGAATTATTCGTTCTCTGGCTGAAAATATCGAAGTGTAATTGCACCTATAACCAGTGCGCAAACTGCATATCAATATATCTATCCTGCACAAGTATGCCAATAGTTTCAAACAACAGATTAGAAAAGTATTTATGCTACGTTGTCATGATACGGGGACTTTCTGGTGGATGGCCTCGACGTTTCCTCAAGCCATGAAAATGTACTATAATTTGCGTGTCATCAATGCCTGCAAATCTCTATGTCTCTCTCAAGATAGCAGATCATCATTAGACCCTAAATCCTTCAATGGGAGCTTGCAAAATGCTTGCATTAGATCCCTCATTAGACACTATATGTTCATCACCAGGAGCATGTAAAATGTTTGCATCAAATCCTTCATTAGCAGTCTGTTCATTAGACACTTCAGGCTCAAGAACAACATGAGCTTGTATGTTTGCACCAGAAACTTGATTAGATATATCAGATTCAGTCAGTTCAGTATTGATTGGGGGAGTTATAAAATAAGCAGAAATTGGTTTCATTTTCTCATAGATTCCCTACATACAAGCAGTTTTACAACACCGTCAGGATTAACTATTGGCCAGAAATTGAATAGTTGAATTAGATATAATCAGGGATGTGATGTACCTACTCATTGCGCATGCTGCTCTTGCAAGCTGCGACTGTCTGTTTGCGCAAGCTTGATGCCATGCCCGTGCTGTTGCCGTTGCCTCCCACGCAGGCTACACCTAGGGTTGGATCTTCATCTTCTTGTCCTTCCATTCGCTTGAAGCCCGGCGACCGCCCTCCAACGAGGGCACGAGGAAGTGCTGTGTCGGTCTGTCCAGCGGCGGCTAGGTTAGGAGCGAACCAGGCTGGAGGCTGGAGCGAAAGAATTGGGATTTTTCCTGCTGTCGATTGATATGGGAGGCGCTCGTTTGGGCCGCGAGCCTGCTATAGGGCCTGCCTTGCACTTACGTTATTGCCCCATCCAAATTGAAATGTTTTTCTTCATTTTTTACATTTGCCTGCTCGTGCGTTGGGGCGAACAAAACTAGCCTGGGCCAACTTGGACGACTCAAACTATGCGCACACTTTTCAGCCACCCGAGGCGGCCGCCCATACCAGCACCTACGGTGGCGTCGCCCCTTTTTGCGTGTATGATTGGGGTAGTGAAAAATATTCCAGTGGCGCTTTTGATTTACCCACAGAATGGTTGAATTGCTTGTTTCTATGAACTGAGTTCGCTAATAATGTGAAGGATGCCAGTCTTTTCATCCTATTGTAGATTGCTTAGATCTCGATATGCCAAATGTAATTGCATGAAATATATAGTAAAAGCCAGTGTGATGTGTGTGGCTACAACTAGTCTGACTACACGTCCTCATATAACATATCAAGGACGCACCATCTTACCAGATTAACCATTCGACTTACCAATGCAGTGTGGGAAGAAAGAAGTATTGGGATTGCGTATCCAAGCAATTGATGCCATGGACTCCTTAGAACCTTGCAAGCGAAAAAGATGTTGCAGTGTGCCTGTACAAAGAGCTAGCGTAAGTTCAGTTACCTGCTTCTCGGAATATTAGTTAGCCACTTATTGCAAAAAAATTCAATTACGTTGCTTGGCTTAATTTAGTTTGCTACTGATTATATAATGCCATGGCCTGTTAATCCTATTATAGACTGCGCCTATCTATGTGTTTTATACTTACTGTTAAGAATTACCTGTTTACCTGAACTTAAATAGCTACTTAAGCACGTAGATAGCTGGTCATATGTACTTCTAGGGTGCAGCAGAATTCACGTGTAATTTATGTTCTGATACCCTGTTTGTTTAAATGGTTTGCTATTATCACTTGTAGCACTAGTAATGTTTGCATGCTCATAGATGGACAACTGTCAGGTTTATATGAGGCACACCTGTTGGAAATATGCCCTAGAGGCAATAATAAAATGGTTACTATTGTATTTCCTCGTTCATGATAATTGTCTATTGTTCATGCTATAATTGTATTAACTGGAAACCGTAATACATGTGTGAATACATAGACCACAACATGTCCCTAGTGAGCCTCTAGTTGACTAGCTCATTGATCAATAGATGGTTATGGTTTCCTGACCATGGACACTGGATGTCATTGATAACGGGATCACATCATTAGGAGAATGATGTGATGGACAAGACCCAATCCTAAGCATAGCACAAGATCGTGTAGTTCGTTTGCTAAGAGCTTTTCTAATGTCAAGTATCATTTCCTTAGACCATGAGATTGTGCAACCTCCGGATACCGTAGGAATGCTTTGGGTGTACCAAACGTCACAACGTAACTGGGTGGCTATAAAGGTGCACTACAGGTATCTCCGAAAGTGTCTGTTGGGTTGGCACGAATCGAGATTGGGATTTGTCACTCCGTATGACGGAGAGGTATCTCTGGGCCCACTCGGTAATGCATCATCATAATGAGCTCAATGTGACCAAGGAGTTAGCCACGGGATCATGCGTTACGGAACGAGTAAAGAGACTTGCCGGTAACGAGATTGAATGAGGTATTGGGATACCGATGATCGAATCTCGGGCAAGTAACATACCGATAGACAAAGGGAATTGAATACGGGATTGATTGAATCCCCGACATGGTGGTTCATCCGATGAGATCATCGTGGAACATGTGGGAGCCAACATGGGTATCCAGATCCCGCTGTTGGTTATTGGCCGGAGAACGTCTCGGTCATGTCTGCATGGTTCCCGAACCCGTAGGGTCTACACACTTAAGGTCCGGTGACGCTAGAGTTGTTATGGGAAATAGTATGTGGTTACCGAAGGTTGTTCGGAGTCCCGGATGAGATCCCGGACATGACGAGGAGCTCCGGAATGGTCCGGAGGTGAAGATCGGTATATTGGACGAAGGGTATTGGAGTCCGGAATTGTTCCGGGGGTACCAGGCTATGGCCAGCATGTCCGAAAGGGGTTTCGGAGGCCCCGGCAAGCGTTGGGGGGCTTTATGGGCCAAGGGGAAGGGGCAAACCAGCCCACTAAGGGGCTGTGCGCCCCTCCCAACCCCTCTCACATAACCAGGAGAGGTGGGGGTGCCATCCCTAGGGCAGCCGCCCCTCCCGGCCTGGGGGGCAAGTTTCCTAGGGGGTGGGGGCGCCCAAACCCATCTAGGGTTTCCCCTGGCCGCCGCCTCCTCGTCTAGATCCATCTAGAGGAGCTGGCCCCCTCTCCCCTTCCCCCTATATATAGTGAGGGGGTGGGAGGGCAGCCACACCCCTAGCCTGGTGCAGCCCTCTCCTCCTCCAACTCCTCCTTCTCCTCCGTAGTGCTTAGCGAAGCTCTGCCGGAGAACCACGAGCTCCATCGCCACCACGCCGTCGTGCTGCTGGAGTTCTCCCTCAACTTCTCCTCCCCCCTTGCTGGATCAAGAAGGAGGTGACGTCCCCGGGCTATATGTGTGTTGAACGCCGAGGCGCCGTCCGTTCGGCGCTAGATCGGATCTTCCGCGATTTGAATCGCCGCGAGTACGACTCCATCAACCGCGTTCTTGTAACGCTTCCGCTTAGCGATCTTTAAGGGTATGAAGATGCACTCCCTCTCTCTCGTTGCTAACATCTCCTAGATTGATCTTGGTGACATGTAGGAAAATTTTGAATTATTGCTACGTTCCCCAACAGTGGCATCATGAGCTAGGTCTATGTGTAGATTCTATGCATGAGTAGAACACAAAGTAGTTGTGGGCGATGATTTGTTCAATTTGCTTACCGTTACTAGTCTTATCTTGATTTAGCGGCATTGTGGGATGAAGCGGCCCGGACCGACCTTACACGTACTCTTACGTGAGACAGGTTCCACCGACTGACATGCACTTGATGCATAAGGTGGCTAGCGGGTGTCTGTCTCTCCCACTTTAGTCGGATCGGATTCGATCAGAAGGGTCCTTATGAAGGGTAAATAGCAATTGGCATATCACCGTTGTGGCTTTTGCGTAGGTAAGAAACGTTCTTGCTAGAAACCCATAGCAGCCACGTAAAACATGCAACAAAAATTAGAGGACGTCTAACTTGTTTTTGCAGGGTATGCTATGTGATGTGATATGGCCAAAAGGATGTGATGAATTATATATATGTGATGTATGAGATTGATCATGTTCTTGTAATAGGAATCACGACTTGCATGTCGATGATTATGACCACCGGCAGGAGCCATAGGAGTTGTCTTAATTTATTGTATGACCTACGTGCCAATGAAAATCGCCATGTAATTACTTTACTTTATTGCTAGCCGTTAGCCATAGTAGTAGAAGTAATAGTTGGCGAGACAACTTCATGAAGACACGATGATGGAGATCATGGTGCCATGCCGGTGACGAAGGTGATCATGCCGTGCCTCGAAGATGGAGATCAAAAGGCGCAAGCTGATATTGGCCATATCATGTCACTTTATGATTTGCATGTGATGTTTGTCATGTTTACATCTTATTTGCTTAGAACGATGGTAGCATAAATAAGATGAACCCTCAATAAAATTTCAAGAGATGTGTTCCCCCTAACTGTGCACCGTTGCGAAGGTTCGTTGTTTCGAAGCACCACGTGATGATCGGGTGTGATAGATTCTAACGTTCGCATACAACAGGTGTAAGCCAGATTTACACATGTGAAACACTTAGGTTGACTTGACGAGCCTAGCATGTACAGACATGGCCTCGGAACACAAGAGACCGAAAGGTTGAACATGAGTCGTATAGTAGATACGATCAACATGGAGATGTTCACCGTTGATGACTACTCCGTCTCACATGATGATCGGACACGGTCTAGTCGATTCGGATCATGTATCACTTAGATGACTAGAGGGATGTCTATCTAAGTGGGAGTTCATTAAATAATCAGATGAACTTAATTATCATCAACATAGTCAAAAGGTCTTTGCAAATTATATCATAGCTTACGCTTTGGTTCTACTGTTTAAGATATGTTCCTAGAGAAAATTTAGTTGAAAGTTGATAGTAGAAATTATGCGGACTGGGTCCGTAAACTGAGGATTATCCTCATTGCTGCGCAGAAGGCTTATGTCCTTAATGCACCGCTCAGTGTGCCGAACCTCGAGCGTCGTCTGTGGATGTTGCGAACATATGACATACACGTTTTGATGACTACGTGATAGTTCAGTGTGTAATGCTAACGGTTTAGAATTGAGGCGCCAAAGACGTTTTTGACACGTCGCAGAACATATGAGATGTTCCAAAGACTGAAATTGGGATTTCAGACTAGTGCCCACGTCAAGAGGTATGGGACCTCTGACAAGTTTCTTAAGCCTGCAAACTAAGGGAGAAAAGCTCAATCGTTGAGCATGTGCTCAGATTGTCTGAGTACTACAATCGCTTGAATCGAGTGGGAGTTAATCTTCCAGATGAGATAGTGATGGTTCTCCATAGTCACTGCCACCAAGCTATTAGAGCTTCGTGATGAACTATAACATATCAGGGATAGACATGATGATCCTTGAGCAACTCCCGATGTTTGACACCGCGAAAGTAGAAATCAAGTAGGAGCATCAATTGTTGATGGTTAGTAAAACCACTAGTTTCAAGAAGGGCAAGGAAAAGAAGGGATACTTCATGAAACGGCAAATCAGTTGCTGCTCTTGTGAAGAAACCCAAGGTTGAACCCAAACCCGAGACTAAGTGCTTCTGTAATGAGGGGAACGGTCACTGAAGCAGAACTACCCTAGATACTTGGTAGATGAGAAGGCAGGCAAGGTCGACAGAAGTATATTGGATATACATTATATTAATGTGTACTTTACTAGTACTCCTAGTAGCACCAGGGTATTAGATACCGGTTCGGTTGCTAAGTGTTGGTAACTTGAAATAAAAGGCTACGGAATAAACGGTGACTAGCTAAAGGTGAGATGACGATATGTGTTGGAAGTGTTTCCAAGGTTGATGTGATCAAGCATCGCATGCTCCCTCTACCATCGAGATTGGTGTTAAACCCAAATAATTGTTATTTGGTGTTTGCGTTTAGCATAGTCATGATTGGATTATGTTTATCGAAATTCGGTTAGTCATTTAAGGAGAATAATGGTTACTCTGTCTATTTGAATAATACCTTCAATGGTCTTGCACCTAAAATGAATGGTTTATTGAATCTCGATCGTAGTGATACACATGTTCATGCCAAAAGATATAAAATAGTAATGATAGTACCACATACTTGTGGCACTGCCATTTGAGTCATATTGGTATAAAACGCATGAAGAAGCTCCATGTTGATTGATCTTTGGACTCACTCGTTTTTGAAAAGATTGAGACATGCGAACCATGTCTATTGGTAGATATGCATGAAGAAACTCCATACAAATGGATCGTTTGGACTCACTTGATTTTGAATCACTTGAGACATGCAAATCATAACACATGGGCAAGATGACTGAAAGGCCTCGTTTTCAGTAAGATGGAACAAGAAAGCAACTTGTTGGAAGTAATACATTTTGATGTGTGCAGTCCAATGAGTGCCGAGGCACGCAGTGGATATCGTTATGATCTTACTTCACAGATGATTTGAGTAGATGCTAAGTATATTTACTTGATGAAACACAAGTCTGAATTATGAAAGGTTCAAGTAATTTCAGAGTGAAGTTGAAGATCCTCGTGACAAGAGGATAAAATATCTGTGATATGATCATAGAGATGAATATCTGAGTTACGAGTTTGGCACACAATTAAGACATTGTGGAAATTGTTTCATAACTAATACCGCCTGGAACACCATAGTGTGATGGTGTGTCCGAACATCATAACTGCACCCTATTGGATATGGTGCATACCATGATGTCTCTTATCGAATTACCACTATCGTTTATGGGCTAGGCATTAGAGACAACCACATTCACTTTAAATAGGGCACCACGCAATTCCGTTGAGACGACACCGTATGAACTATGGTTTAGAGAAACCTAAGTTGTCGTTTCTTAAAAGTTTGGGGCTGCGACGCTTATGTGAAAAAGTTTTAGGCTGATAAGCTTGAACCCAAAGCGGATAAATGCATCTTCATAGAATACCCAAAACAGTTGGGTATACCTCCTATTTCAGATCTGGAAGCAAAAGTGATTGTTTCTAGAAACGGGTCCTTCCTCGAGGAAAAGTTTCTCTCGAAAGAATTGAGTGGGAGGATGGTGGAGACTTGATGAGGTTATTGAACCGTCACTTCAACTAGTGTGTAGCAGGGAACAAGAAGTTGTTCCTATGGCACCTACACCAATTGAAGTGGAAGCTTATGATAGTGATCATGAAACTTCGGATCAAGTCACTACCAAACCTCGTAGGACGACAAGGATGCGTACTACTTCAGAGTGGTACGTAATCCTGTCTTGGAAGTCATGTTGCTAGACAACAATGAACCTACGAGCTATGGAGAAGCGATGGTGGGCCCAGATTCCGACGAATGGCTCGAGGCCATAAAATCCGAGAGAGGATCCATGTATAAAAACAAAGTATAGACTTTGGAAGAACTACTTGATGGTCGTAACGCTGTTGGGTGCAAATGGATTTTAAAAGGAAGACGGACAATGATGGTAAGTGTCACCATTAAGAAAGCTCGACTTGTCATTAAGATGTTTTCCGACAAGTTCAAGGAGTTGACTACAATGTGACTTTCTCACTCATAGCGATGCTAAGAGTCTGTTGGAATTATATTAGCAGTTACTGCATTATTTATGAAATCTTGCAGATAGGATGTCAAAACATTGTTTCCACGATGATTTTATTGAGGAAAGGTTGTATGTGATACAACCAGAAAGTTTTGCAATCCTGAAATATGTTAACAAGTATGCAAAGCTCCAGCAATCCTTCTGAGGACTGGAGTAAGCATCTCGGAGTTGGAATGTATGCTTTGATGAGATGATCAAAGATTTTGGGTTTATACAAAGTTTATGAGAAACTTATATTTCCAAAGAAGTGAGTGGGAGCACTATAGAAATTTTTGATGAGTATATGTTGTTAACATATTGTTGATCAGAAATGATGTAGAATTTCTGGAAAGCATACAGGGTTTTTTGAAAAGTGTTTTTCAATGGAAAGCCTGGATTAAGCTACTTGAACATTGGGCATCAATATCTATAAGGATAGATCAAAAACGCTTAATAGTACTTTCAAATGAATACACACCGTGACAAGATTTTGAAGGAGTTCAAAATAGATCAGCAAATAAAGAGTTCTTGGTTGTGTTACAAGGTGTGAGTATTGAGTAAGACTCAAGACCTGACCACGGCAAAAGAGTGAGAAAGGACGAAGGTCGTCCCCTATGGTTTAGACGTAGGCTCTACAGTATGCTTTGCTGTGTACCGCACCTAAAGTGTGCCTTGCCATGAGTTAGTCAAGGGGTACAAGAATGATCCAGGAATGGATCACATGGCAGCGGTCGAACTTATCCTAAGTAACTAGTGGACTAAGGAATTTTCTCGATTATGGAGGTGGTAAAAGAGTTCATCGTAAAGGGTTACATCGATGCAAACTTTGACACTGATCCGGATGACTCTGAGTACTAAACTGGATCCGTATAGTAGAGCAGTTATTTGGAATAGCTCCAAGTAGCGCGTGGTAGCTGCATCTACAAGATGACATAGAGATTTGTAAAGCACACACGGATCTGAAAGGTTCAGACCCGTTGACTAATAACCTCTCTCACAAGCGAGATATGAACAAACCCCATGGGTGTTGGATTCATTACAATCACATAGTGATGTGAACTAGATTATTGACTCTAGTGCAAGTGGGAGACTGTTAGAAATATGCCCTAGAGGCAATAATAAAATGGTTATTATTGTATTTCCTTGTTCATGATAATTGTCTATTGTTCATGCTATAATTGTATTAACTGGAAACCGTAATACATGTGTGAATACATAGACCACAACATGTCCCTAGTAAGCCTCTAGTTGACTAGCTCATTGATCAATAGATGGTTATGGTTTCCTGACCATGGACATTGGATGTCATTGATAACGGGATCACATCATTAGGAGAATGATGTGATGGAAAAGACCCAATCCTAAGCATAGCACAAGATCGTGTAGTTCGTTTGCTAAGAGCTTTTCTAATGTCAAGTATCATTTCCTTTGACCATGAGATTGTGCAACTCCCGGATACCGTAGGAATGCTTTGGGTGTACCAAACGTCACAACGTAACTGGGTGGCTATAAAGGTGCACTACAGGTATCTCCGAAAGTGTATGTTGGGTTGGCACGAATCGAGACTGGGATTTGTCACTCCGTATGACGGAGAGGTATCTCTGGGCCCACTCGGTAATGCATCATCATAATGAGCTCAATGTGACTAAGGAGTTACCCACGGGATCATGCGTTACGGAACGAGTAAAGAGACTTGCCGGTAATGAGATTGAACGAGGTGTTGGGATACCGACGATCAAATCTCCGGCAAGTAACATACCGATAGACAAAGGCAATTGAATACGGGATTGATTGAATCCCCGACATCGTGGTTCATCCGATGAGATCATCGTGGAACATGTGGGAGAAAACATGGGTATCCAGATCCCGCTGTTGGTTATTGGCCGGAGAACGTCTTGGTCATGTCTGCATGGTTCCCGAACCCGTAGGGTCTACACACTTAAGGTTCGGTGACGCTAGAGTTGTTATGGGAAATAGTATGTGGTTGCTGAAGGTTGTTCGGAGTCCCGGATGAGATCTCGGACATGACGAGGAGCTCCAGAATGGTCCGGAGGTGAAGATCGGTATATTGGACGAAGGGTATTGGAGTCCGGAATTGTTCCGGGGGTACCAGGCTATGGCCAGCATGTCCGAAAGGGGTTTCGGAGGCCCCAGCAAGCGTTGGGGGACCTTATGGGCCAAGGGGAAGGGGCAAACCAGCCCACTAAGGGGCTGTGCGCCCCTCCTAACCCCTCTCACGTAACCAGGAGAGGTGGGGCCGCCACCCCTAGGGCAGCGGCCCCTCCCAGCTTCGGGGGCAAGTTTCCTAGGGGGTGGGGGCGCCCAAACCCATCTAGGGTTTCCCCTGGCCGCCGCCTCCTACTCTAGATCCATCTAGAGGGGCCGGCCCCCTCTCCCCTTCCCCCTATATATAGTGAGGGGGTGGGAGGGCAGCCACACCCCTTTCCTGGCGCAGCCCTCTCCTCTTCCAACTCCTCCTTCTCCTCCGTAGTGCTTAGCGAAGCTCTGCCGGAGAACCACGAGCTCCATCGCCACCACGCCGTCGTGATGCTCGAGTTCTCCCTCAACTTCTCCTCCCCCCTTGCTAGATCAAGAAGGAGGAGACGTCCCCGGGCTACACGTGTGTTGAACGCGGAGGCGCCATCCGTTCGGCGCTAGATCGGATCTTCCGCGATTTGAATCGCCGCGAGTACGACTCCATCAACCGTGTTCTTGTAACACTTCCGCTTAGCGATCTTCAAGGGTATGAAGATGCACTCCCTCTCTCTTGTTGCTAGCATCTCCTAGATTGATCTTGGTGACACGTAGGAAAATTTTGAATTATTGCTACGTTCCCCAACAACACCGTCTTTTTAACTTATATATGTGTTGGAATCATTTTGCTTACATCAAAGAAATTTACAGATGTCCGTGTTGCTGGTAAATGGTACTAACTTGTTACTTTAATACGTTGCCAAGAACTTGTTAGTTTTACTAGTTCATGTGTAATTAAATACATTGCCAAAACTAGTTAGTTTTACTAGTTTGATGTTAGTTTCTTATGGCTCTTGCAAAACTTTACTTATTGATTTCTAACATTCAAGTTTGCAGGATCCAACTGAAACTCCGTTGGCACAACAGGTATGTTTTCAGAAACTTCCTTGTTTACCTGGTTTGCTGGCTGTAACTTGTTGCTGTAATCATCTTACCAGCTTCATGTTTTCAGGATCCAATTGGAAGTCCAATTGCACAGCAGGTACATTTTCAAAAATATATTTGTGTAACAGGTTTGCTGCTATAATTTGTTGCTCTAATCAAGTTACTGACTACTCAACTTTTTAGGATCCAAGAGAAACTCCAATGCCATAACAGGTTCCTTTTGCAAAACTTGTTTGTTTAACTGCTTTGCTATTGCAACCGGTTGCTCTAATCACGTTACTGGCTACTCAACTTTTCAGGATCCAAGAGAAATTCCAATGCCACAATAGGTACCTTTTGCAAAACTTGTTTGTTTAACCGCTTTGCTGCTGTAACAACCAGTTACAATGATGTTAATAACTACTTTTCAGCATCCAATTGAAACTCTTTAATTCCTTGTTTGTTTAACTGGTTTGCTGTTATAACTCCCAGTTGAGATGTTTTGCTAACTTCAACTTCTCGGAATCCAATCGGAACTTTAATGGCAAAACAGGTTAGCCCAAGATCAAAGAGCGAGGTCCCCATGGACGCTGTATCATCGCACAACAGTGGCACCGGCCCAATCGTGCATCATGAATTGCCAACTATTGATGCTCTAGAGGCTAAACTAGTGGTAGAAAGAGATTCTGCTTCTGCACTTAGAGATGAAGTTGACATGTTGAGGAAGCAAACAGCACAATCACAAGCAGTACTCAAGACAACTATTAAATACTTGGTGGATTTCAAAACGAAGCAAGCTGAGACTGACCGTATTGTTAAGGTCCTAAAGGAAAAAAAGGAAATTAAATTCCCACTTGGTAAATCATAGGTGAAATGTTCTTTCCATCGTTGAATAACCTTTGTGTTGTTTGTTCATGTAATCGATCAAACCATTTGTTTTAGAGATGATGTAATAATTGTTTTTTTGTTTTTTGCTTTGTAATTTTATTTGAGCACAAGTCTGTATTAATTGATAAGACTCGAAGACATTTCATTTTGATTGCTGTGCCAGACCTACAAATATGCCAATCTAGCTAAATGTGCAATCAGCAGTAATAGTAGTATAGATGGACCATACTTGGTACGCATCGGAAAGGGCCAAGATGCTGTACTAGCTTCACTAAAAAAGGATGCTCTTCTAGCAAAAAAGTATTGCGGCCTAGCTTATGTATGTTAGTTGATATTATTGATCCATATACTCTATAAGTGTTTATATGTCTGTTAGTTTTGTACATTATTGGTTGATCGACTTGGTATTTGAATCTTGATACATCGCTTGTCTACATATCTAAATGGGAGTACACATTATGCTGCGTGTGACATTTGAGTTGGACATAAAGTGTTCCAAATATTCGAATTCACCTTAAACTGGATTCTAACTTCTGAATTCGAGTACCAGCATTTGTAAATCATATTCATATATGACACTGGAATACATCTTTGTCGTGCTTTTGAAGATATATAAAAACACATATAATGATTTATAAAGATTCATATAGCAATAGAAAATGGATTCGAATTTAGTTGCCAGGGTAAACGTGGATGCTTATTGTCCCAAAATTCGAAAGAAGCGGCAAAATGTCCACTCCCACGTCGGCTGCCTGAAGCCAAGTGTTTGGGAGATGGAAATACTGTCTACACCTTACACGGAAAATCCATCGGCCCGATTTCCACTGCTCTCAATAGGGGTAGGTTAGTAACTTCAATTAGATGTGACACGACCGCCTCTGAGCCCATTCCGACACGGTGGGCGGCAAACATGGGCGGCAAAACACATTTGATTCAAGCTCGTCCGAAAGACCACTGTTTCTCCCTCCATTTCCCCATTCATACACGGTGGGCGGCAAAACAAACTTGACTCGGCCAAAATCGATGTAGGCAAATATTTTCAATAGGGGCAGGTTTGTAACTTCACTCAGATGTGACACAACCGTCCAAACTGTCAGCCCCGTTCATACACCATGGGCGCCAAAACACCCTCTCGTTGCCCGAAATCGCTCCGGGCAAATATTGGCGAGATGCAAGATTACCGTCCTATCCCCAACCGATGAGACGTCCAAATTTTAAACGGGGGCTAAGTTCGTAACTTTCCCATATTTCAGACAGGCTCGTCCCTGTTTCCCCATATCTCTCACTCCATTTTCCCATTCATACACCGTCCGCGCTAGAACACCATCCCCACACCAGCCTCCTCCGTCCACCACCCCATCCATCGTCGTCGTCCTCCACCCCATCCATCGCCACCGTCCTCCACCCCATCCATCACCGCCGTCCTCCACCCCATCCATCGCCACTGTCCTCCACCATGCCGGAGCGCCTACCAAGACCGCGTCGTCCACTTCTAGAGATGGACGTTTCTCATCCATGGCGATGGACCAAGAGCCTTGCATCGCGTCCTCTCGCTTCATCAGCGCCATCGTCCTCTTTGCCGGGGCCGCTCACACGACCTTCTCTTCCACTGCAATGGGAATTATTCCCCGATGCACCTGTCTACCGTCGTAGATCTGCTTCAATGCCACCGACAGCCATCGCACCCCCGATGCCTACACGGCGCCGCAAGAGAGGTGGTACTTCATATCTCCTCAACTTTTTGATCTCAACCAGAAAATAGATCGTAACTTGGTTACTGTACTTTCTTTTTAGCTCTTAGAATTATTTCTTAGTTCGAAGCAAACATTGGATGCTAAATAGCATTTCCCCGGTTTGCAGCTTTAAATCTGCCATGACACAGTCATAATAGGGTTTAATTGATCATGCTTAGGGTTTAATTGATCATGTTGGTTCCGTGGTGGTTTCTTTAATAGAAATCGGAGGGGAAACCCTCTTTTGCTAAAAAAAATGCTTAGGGTTTCCCCCTTTTATGATCACTATACGATCAGCATACATGCTTCATGTCATAGCACTGCTCCACCCATCAAGCTAAATAAGCTTAGTTGTTCAAATACGAATCTGGTATTATTAAAACAGAGTCATTTAATTGGTCAGCTAAATGTTCCTAATTTGGTTTCGAAAATGTATGTTCGCCGCTCGGGTGTGTATCTCTACAGGGTGCCCACGGTGGGCCGCGGACCACCCTGGGATTTTGGGTCGGCCCAGGCCCCGATTCCCCTCTATTCTACTGTGTGCTTCCGATCTCTATTCGCCCCCAGCCTCCTGCCTCGCCGGTGACTTGCCGTCCCCGGACGGCAGGACTCTAGGAGGAGATGTCATACTAACAGGAGGTCAGGAGCCGCTCGCCCAACAACATCACCGTTGCCCGGGCACACCGCTGTGCCTACCTTCCCAGTCCATTCAGGGCTCAGGCGTGCAGCACCCACTAAGCCAACCCGATTTATCCTGAGATACGTCCTCAACACTCAGCAGCCACTCCTCATCACCCATTTTCTAATTGATTCATTACTCATTAGGCAGGACTGTCATTAGGATTTGTTGTGTGCTGAGTGCTACCTACACTTAATGGTTCAAATGTATTTCAGTAATCTTTAGTACCTGTAAACTTCACAGGGTTTCAAAATTCCAGCCCTAGGAACAAACACTAGTCATTTTGGATTGTTGGTCGTAGTAACATTGACCCAGATTACTACTGCAGGACAGGTTTGTTGACAATTTTACTTGTCTTTCTTACTCATTCGATATGATATCCAATTATTCACGTCGATTAGTTGCAAACAATAAGTTCTAGACAAACTTATTGATTCAGATTTTGGACGGTCTCTTACTGCAGTTACAATTCTGCATACTTGTCCTAGTAAGCTCACAAGTAAATGATTGATTCACTACATCTATGCTTGCCTTGTCATATTTGTTGTCAATATTCTTTTAGGGTGGACCACCCTGTTTCAAAATACTAGAACTGTAGACATGAGTAAATAGTATTTCTCTGTGTGATCTCTTCCATCATGTGTGGGCAACGAACACTGCATTGTATAGAAAGAAAGTGTCATTTACAGCTTTTACATAGACTACGATCTTTTACATGGAATACAATCTGCCTACTTGCTTTGTGTCGCACTACCAGCACTCCACCCTTGAAGCTAAACATTATGCCACTGATAATTCCTTAGTTTATTTGTTCAAATACAAATTTGATATGATTCTAATGTTCCTACTTTAGTTTTGAAATGTGCGTCTGCCTGTTATAGAGACATAAGAGGTTTCTATTTCTGTGTGTGGTATGGTCAGCACGGTTCGGGGGTGAAATTTGCATATGCAGGGGTTTATAGGGAGACACTCTTCGAGTTGAATATGCAATGCATTCCATAGATAATATGACTACTTTTTATGTTTTCATGAATCTCAGATTCTGAATAGCATCATAATGATTATGAGCTTGCACGCATGAAAAGAATAAAGCAGAACAATGCCATGGCTGTCAAACTTGGCATTAAGGGACTGAAATCAAGTCTGGATGCAATGCAATGAAAACGCTCTCCACCTACAGATTCATGCTCAGAATATGATCCTAATAGTGATTCTGAGCTAGAGGGAGACCTAAGTCAATGTAGCTCCCTAGTGGAGGAGTCAGAGGCAGATGCCCTATCTTATTCACCCATCAAGGTGCTTGCTCTCACTTTCCAAGGTTATATTGGTCGCACATATCTTGCAACTGATGCTTTGCATTGCTTCTACTTTGTTGCACTACCATTAGCTTAGTTTACACATCGTGTATGTGAATATGCCTTGCCTATCCATTTTCAGTACATACCATCTGTCATCATACCATATTTATCCATTCAAATGTTGTTCTTGTGTATCAAACATTCAAAAGGAAGAGGGCGATTGCTGATCGCAGAGGAGCACGAGAAAAGTATTTGGAAAAGGTTGTGACACCTGATAATTCAAATAGCCCATTAGGTGTAGTTGCAATATCACCTGACCCACAAAACACCCCAACTCTAGCAGACTCTAGCCCTACTACACTGGTCATTTCTGATGCCCTGACTCAGCAGACCCCAACTGCAGCAAACAGTATGATGATGCCAGTTGACATAGCACCAGCTCTATGACGCAAAACCCCCATTCCAGCAAAGGGTACACCAAATCTAGTTGCCAAATCCCTTTTCAAACCAGAGAGAGCCCCAATTGCAGCAAATAGGACCCCTGTTCCATTTCTTCCCAGTTTAGAAGATGAAGCTTATATTGTTGTCAGGAACTTTGTGCACATCTTTCCTAGTGGAAAGATTATACCGCAGACACAGAACAATTCCCAGTCTTCCTCCGCAACTTACGCGTAAGTAATGTACTAATGTTATTCATGGTAATTACTGCATATGTTTCTGCTGACAGAAGACACAAGATTTCATTCTTTTAAATAGGCGAGGACCAAACTGGATTGTCAAGACGAGCAAAGGTTTGTTGCGCTTTTCAAGCACTCGTTGATGAAGTATCGTTCCTACCTGAGGCAAGCGCACTTCGATGGCAAGCCTCTAAATGAAATTTCTATAAAGTCTCCAGTGCTACATTTATCAGATAGTGACTGGAATAATCTTGTTACACATTGGTCTCGTCTGCAGCGTAAGGTACTGTCTATGATATCACATCACAATTTGAACTACATTTCTACATTTTCCTTATCATCTAACTTGTACGAAAACTGTTAGCAGAAGAACATTCATTCTCAAGGGACCACAGAATCTCGCAACTATACTGCACACTACATTGCTCTTATGAGTACCTCTTGCCTTGTATGACCATACTTACTTTCATAGCTGTTTGATTATGTAGCATCACTTCACATGTTAGCCTCGTTATCATCCATTTGGTGGACATTAGAAGATCTTTATGGACTCTTACATAAATTTAGAATCAAACCAATGCTTTTGAAGAGGTTTAGCTCTGCAGTCCTCTTGTAAGGACTGAACGTCGTCTATCACTATACTTACATTAACAGCTACTCCCTCCGTCCCATAATATAAGAACGTTTTGTACAGTACACCAGTGTTCAAAACACACTTGTATTATGGGAAGAGGGATTGGTTCATTGTGTAGCATTCTACATCTTATCTCCCTCACCCACCATCTACTGAAAAATATCAGATCTATATTTAATCTTACCAAAAAGTTGAATACACAGACAATGCCAATGCAGAAGTGTAGCCCATTGCTCTTGTCAGTACATTTTGTCCTGTAATGCTTGTACTTCCAGGGATTGGTAGTTGATTATGTAGCATCAATCTGCATCTTATCTTCATTATCCTCTATCCCTTCCAGTATTATCATATCTATAATTACTCTCTACAAAATGCAGAGTACAGACAATGCTTATGAAGAAGATTATGTGCTGAAATTCTTGAGTTATCCTTCCCTTGACATGGAGAAGGGCATTATAAAGCCGGTGTTAACTTTAATGTAATTCAGTCCTTCTAAAGCCTTTATCCTCAACTGTTGTTTAATTTTCTCGTACTCCCTATCGTTTACTGTTGTTTAGTTTGCTGTTTCTATCAAAATGCATGTTCGCAACAACCGTAAGTTCCAAGTTTTACTTGTAAAACCAAATTCCTTATTCATACCATGCACATTACTCAATACTCCCTATATGTATGCTTGTTTTTGTGGATCTATAATCCAGTGTGTGGTGAAGCAGCCCACGTTTGCACCTTGTCATCTCCTATTTTATCTTACTGATGTGGCTGATGGTACGAACAACATGCCATGCACATTAATCAAAATAGATACAATTATTGTCTTTGCCCTTCATCTATGCTTGTTATGTTGACATGGTAATCCAGTACTGTGGTGAATCTCCCCCGCATTATGAACAATGCCAAATTATGCTATTGATATTTTGAACTTACTCTTTATTTTCTAATTTGAAATTGGATGGAATTGACAGCACGGTTATCATCTTTGTTTATACACGTGCAAAACCTGTCATCTGTCTGCTTGTTTCAGGGTGATATGCCTGATGGCATGCACAAGTTTGCTGAAGGCTGTGAGACAAACCCAACATATATGGCAGCAAAGAAGGCAAAACATCTTGAAGATAGCGAGACAACCCCAAAGTCTTGTCTTGATGCAGTGTTCAAGTTACTTGAGACTAGCAGTCAGACAAGCTCACAGAATTCGCTGTCTGAATCAGTTCGACTTCTTCAGTCCAAAGTTCTAGCAGAAAGGCATTCTGCAACTCAACTTCGACTTGAAGTCCTATCTCTAAGAAAGATTGCAGAGAACACCAATGAGAACCTCATTGCTAAACAACTACACCTGGAAGCTATGACCGACATGCTAGGCCGGTCTCACAGCCTTGCTCAGCAGTTCCCGTGCAAGGCTAACCTTTCTTGAACTGTCTTGGAAGTGGTCTCGGTTCAGTATTATTTTGTTACGCTGCAATGGTGCCTAGTTTTTGTAATCTGCTTCTTCGTTGCGCTTTATGATCACTGGTGGCGAACTTCGATGCCCGGTGGATGTAATATACCATAAATCCTTTATTGTATAGTGTAGGTTTTATTCTAAGTTACTATGCCGTAATTTCTTTATTGTATAGAGTAGGTTTGTTCTCAATTCCTACTAGTTACTGCCATCATTCGCTATCTGGAAAAAAATCTTATGTAGTCGACCGTGCCGAAACATTCGCCTCTAACGGGCCCGGTTTTTAGCGGGCCACAATTGGGCTGGCCTGCATCTTTCTTGGGCCCGAAAGGTCATTGGGGCCTTCACAGTTTGCGCCAGGCCCACAACTTACTCCGGCCTATATTCGACCCAAATTTTAGTTGGGCCTTTTGTGGACCCAACACTTAGTTTGGCCCATGTAGTGTTGGGCCATTAACAGGCTGAATATTCTGCTGGCCTATTATGGCCAGAAGAAACCATGGGCCTTTAGCAGGTTGAAATTCATGTTGGGCCTCAATTTTCACTAGTCATCAACGGGCCTTCAGCAGGCTGAAAGGTAGACCGAGCCTTTTTTGGCCCAGTTATATGACGGGCCGTTACCAGGCCGAAACATATCTCGGGACTTAGTTGGCCCACTGATATCATGGGCCTTTAAGTGGCCAAAAGCTAGTACATGCATCAACGGGCCGAATTATACGACAGGCCTTTAACATGCCCAAAGTCACGTTGGCTGAACTGTTGCCACCTTTATTACGGGCCGTTAGTGGGCCGGATGTCGCGTTGGACCATATATGGCCCATGGGCAGCACGGGCCATTCCCAGGCCAAAGGACAAACCGGGCTGAAATGGGCCCATGTCTACATTGGGACTCTGACAGGCAGAAAGTCAATGGGCCGTAATTGGGCCCAAATATTCGGTGAACAATTAATGGGCCAGATCTGGCTCCGGGCCGTAAATTGGCCTTTATTAAACAGGCCCTTATTGGCCTGGCCCACTAGTACCTGAGTAAGTACTACGGGCCTTTGACTGGGCCGGCCTTTTTAACCTATATGGGCCTCTGTTGGGCCCTGCCACGTGTCAATGTATCATAGGCAAGTCTCCTCCAATGGATGGACGACATCTGGCCCACCGAGGAGCAAACATGTGTTTCCTCCGGCCAATGAGAATTTTACACGTGGAAAATCCCCATTGGTCCGGGCTGTTAACGGGATATCGGATCCAAAACCGGACCCGATAGCTTAACGGCGACCCGTTACGGTCAATGCCACATGTCGGTCACCCTGGACGAAAGCACTTCTACGACGCGCGATTTATCGTCATGGAAGTGGACACTTCCATGATGATAATTTTGGTAATGTCATGGAACACTTCTACGACAGCACAGGTATGACTATCTTAATTCTGTCATAAAATCGTCATGGATGTACATGCGTGACAGAAAACGTGACCTACTGTGAGAAACACGTATCATCACGGAAGTGTATTTTTTTGTAGTGCAGGCTGTCGACGGAGCCACGCCTTCGGTCGCAGGCAGGCAACTTTGGGTACCCTGGTTTCCAGAACGCCGACAGTAGCCCCCGGGCCCAAGGCACACTCAGACTTAGCTTCGAGGCAAAGCCAAAGGGCAAGGGCGAAGTGTCGCGGGCCCCTATCGCCAACGGACCGAGTTGACGTGTGGCGCTTGATGGGACGTGGGCGTCTCCACTTCCCCACGCTGCCTCGGCAACCGCCCAACTTGACAACTGCCTGGTGCATGCAAAAAAACCATCATTGCTTGGAATCGTGCGAGGCCGGCGGTTGGCCTCCTTCGGCTATAAATGGGGGGGGGGGAGGGGCGGAGCCCCCAGCCCATCTTCAACTTCTCGCTGCTTGCTCCCCCTTCTTCCTCTTTGTCCCGCCGTCTTGCCAGAGCATCCATGGCGCCAGGAAGGAGGTTTTCCGCTGTGGAGAAAGGGAAGGCCCCTAAGGAGGGGCCAGGCTCGCCGCCGCCCAAGAGAGGCCGCGGACGCCCCCGCAAGTACGTCGTGACGCCAGCAGCGGCTCCTTGAGGGTGCGGGCGCACTCCCTCGAAGGCTGGCGCTACCTTCGGCAGCCGTGGGGGTGCTCCTTCCCACGGGCGAAGTTGTCGCGGCCGGAGCAGCCCTGGCGACGGGAGGAGGCATGTGGCAGCCGCTTGGCCTCCGCGTTCGCGCTCCCACTCGGCCGACGTGTCCCCAGTGTTCGTGGTGTGGGTGGAGAGGCCTGCAGGTGTCTGGTTCCAGCTTGCACGCTTCTTCGCAGGCGCGCTGCCGGCCGGAAGACCCAGTGGCCTCTGGCTGCAGGCCGACGGCTGCTGCAGTAAGGTCTCTTGGGTGGAGGTCGAGGTCACCGCCGTCGGCAACGTGTTCTTGAACTGTGGGTGGCAGACGTTTACCCGCGCGCATGGCCTGCATGGGAGGTGCACCCTCCACTTCAGGTATGACGGCGCCGTGACCCTCCACGTCAGGGTCTTCGGGGAGGATGGCCGGTGCCTAGGTTGCTGCCTGGAGAGCAACAATGACGAGGATGATGACGATGACAATGACAAAGGCCGGAGGGGCGGTGCCGTCGTCGGTGGTGAGCTTGCCCTTGATGACGGCGGCGCCGCCTCCAGCGATAGTGACTCCTCTTCTAGGGAGAGTACGAGTGACGACGACTACGATGAGCCACCACACGGCCGGGCTCGGACCAGGGAAGGCGACGAGCCGCCTCGCCGCCATGCCCCGGTGAAGCAGGAGGAGGATTCTGACTTAGCACAGTCGTCGCTAGAGCCGGGTCCCAGGAGCCGCTGTAGTCGCGTAGCCGCTTTTGTTTCTTTCTTTTTCCTGCATAAAAAAGAGTAGAAAAAAGGCCCCGTCGGGGCGTGTAATGAACCATGGCGCTTGCGCCATTATGCCATGTTTATTGTTTTTGTATCGCGTCGTGATATCCATGCTGCTGCTGATTGCAATTGGGATGACTTAGCTTATTGTGCTTGCAGTAGACTCCCATGCTGGGAGGGCGTGCCTCTCTAGGGCTTGGATTTCCTGCGCGCTCCTTGTTCCTGGGAAGTTCTCAAAGGGTTTCCTTCTTGAAGACTCGAGAGTCATCGAGCCTCAGGAGGCATCATGTGGCTGCAGGGTTAGGAGATCTCGTCAGGTGCCACACCTCGCGTGAGCCCCCGAGCATGGGCTGGTCGCCGCCAGTACGTCTCGTCGCGATGCCCGGAGGCATGGACTCAAGAGGGCGTATGTGCCCGTAAGCTCGTTTGAGAACGTCGTGCGGGGACCAAGACGCCAAAGGCTGGGGCACCATGGCCTTGGCGAGGTGCGTTTGCAGGTGGTCCTGGAGCACAAACCGTGCCATGCCCCCACGCGCGGGATGCACGAGGAAGATCGTCGGGCAACTGTCACTCTCCCTAAGACAAGATTTGAAAGAGCGGACGCTGCGAGGAGAAAAATTTCCCAACCCTTTTCAAATAAAAGATGTGAAAGCTCCGAATTTCATTTCAAGAAGTTGCAAATCAGCTACAGAAAGCAAGCAAATGAATAGCCACGTCTGGCACCTACACTAGCCTCCAGGTCTTCCCACCAGCGTGGAGCATGGGGCCTCCACTAGGGCGTGGGTGGGAGCCCCTGTGAGGCCCAAGGACGGCACTCAGGACTGGGGCGTGTACAACCCCAACTCATTATTACGTGAGAGTGTCACGGGCAAAGACTTGAGAGGCACATGGCCTTGATCATGGGTAGAACTTCCTGAGATGCTGGATGTTCCAGGCATTCTGGATGGGGACGCCGTCCTGCGTCTCCAGGCGCGCGGTGCCAGGCCTGGAGACACGGGCGATCCTGAACGATCCCTCCCACATTGGCGAGAGCTTCTGAAGCCCCTCCCTGGAGAGCACCCGCCTCAGGACGAGGTCACCCACCTCGATGGTCTTGGAGCGGATGCTACGGCAGTGATACCACCACAGCGCCCGCTGGTACTTCGCTGCACGGAGCGAGGCCTGGCGGCGGCCCTCCCCCCAGTACAAGGTCCATCCCCCATGAGGTGGGCGTGCCTCGTCAAACGCCAAGACCCGCGAGGAGCGATGTTTGACCTCATGAGGGAGGACCGCCTCAACCCCGTAGACGAGGAAGAATGGGGTCTTGCCCGTGGGCTTGGTCGCGGTGGTGCGGATGGACCACATCATGGACTGGAGCTCACGAGCCATCCCCTGCCGCAGGCCTCGAGTTTCTTCTTGAAGCTCCTCGCCTGGAGGCCCCTTAGGACCTCCGCGTTGGCACACTCGGCTTGGTCGTTGCTCTGTGGGTGTGCCACCGAAGCGTAGCATATCTGCGTTCCAAGGTTAGCACAATATGTTTTGAAAAGGTTGCTTGTGAACAGAGAGCCATTGTGTCGGGACCCCAATTCTAAGTCACACCGATCTAGCCTGTAACACCTCATATCACTTTGCGGCCTCACGCACGGTATTCCCACGGGTGTCGCCTTACCATGGCCCGGGACCGTTTGCGCCTTTTGGCTCACGTATATGGTAATGTCGCTAGCATCCATATGACAGAGAACCCGGGCCGACATGGCTAGTCGTGAACCCAAAGCGGCACTAACGTATGGGGACAGGCATACATGAATCAACATCGAACGTGTCGGTCAGCAGCATGCGAATCCGGGCTGTAGCACTGGGCTAACAGGACTCCGGGAACCCGGGCTGTAGCAGGCTAGGCAGGACTCCGGATGTCACCGCGTGACATTCCCCCGAAGGGACAGACACAGGAACGAAGTGAATCACATGCCGGCCAGTCAAGTGTTCCGGAGCAGTAGTGCTGGGCTAGCAGGACTCCGGTGAACCGGGCTGTAGCGGACTACTATGGCTCATGGAAGCACAAGACTACATTTCCCCATAAGAGAGGCTACCAAGGATAAACAACTAGGTTGTCGGATCCCACACATACCAAGCATTTCAATCATACACACAATATGCTCGATACGTGCAAATACAACATGGCATCACAACAAGACTCTACGGCTCAGAGTATTTATTCATTAGGCTCCGAAGAGCCAGATATTACAAACATGGGTCTCATGACCCAACATTCAGAGCATACAAGTCAAAGCACATGCGGAAGCTTAACATGTCTGAGTACAGACATCTACAAAATGAAAAAGGCTGAGAAGCCTGACTATCTATCAGATCCTGCCGAGGGCACAAGATCGTAGCTGAGGTATCAAGCTAAACGTCGAAGTCCACACGGAACTACTAGCGAGACTGACGTCTCTCTGCAAAACATAAAATAAGCAAACGTGAGTACAAATGTACCCAGCAAGACTTACATCAGAACTATCTACATATGCATCGGTACCAAAAGGGGGTGGTGGGGTTTAACTGCAGCAAGCCAGCTTTGACTCGGTGGCTATCCTAAATTACGACTGCAAGTAACTCTTTTGAGGTGGCGCACACGAGTCCACATATTCATCATATCAATACTCCACTATGGATCCGCTCCCGTCTCCCTACGAGAACGCCATCCATAGCACTCACGCTTATCTTGCGCATTTTAGAGTATCCACTTTCACTTGTCTATGAACTGTTATAGGCAACCCAGAAGTCCATTTCCGCGGACACGGCTATTCGAATAGATGATGTTAACCCTGCAGGGGTGTACTTCGACACACACGCTCTCACCACTTACCGCCGTTTACACGACATGTACTCGGCAACCTTCAAGCGGAGGCCCAGCGAGGGTGTCGGCCACAGCCTACCTAAACACTCAAGTCTCTAGTCCAGGTTTATCGCCTATTCAGGTTCCATCCGCAGGGAGTCCGGCCGAGGTTTCCACATACGGCCCCGAACGATGTGTGCGGGGTTCCGAGACACCAAACGGGCGCCCCGCATGCCCGGCCACGTGCCTACCGCATCACAGCCCACCCCTCCGGTCAGCGCTGCCCACGGCCTCCAGCATACTACAAACACCAGAAACTACTTGCAACTCCTGGACAGAGGACAAGGGTGATTAAGAAGCCGAGAGGGTCCATTGGTTTCGGGCCCAATGCGTGGTAGTAACTGTATCATGGATCACAAACACAGAACTCAGTTCCTGAGGACGGCTTCAATGAGACAACCCACCATGTACTCCTGCATGGCCTCTCACCGCTACCTTTACCAAATCGTGTTCACACACTTAGCTCGCACACAGTAGGACATGTTCATCACCATTCCAACTCATCCCCGATGAATCAGACCCGACTCAACTCTAAGGAGTAGCAGGCATGACAAACAAGCATGAATGAGTAGGCACATCCGGGCTCAAACAACTCCTACTCATGCTAGTGGGTTTCATCTATTTACTGTGGCAATGACAGGTCATGCAGAGGATAAGGGGTTCAACTACCGCAGCATGTAACAGTTGAATCGTTGTTGTCCTAATGCAGTAAAAGAGAGCAGGAGCGAGAGAATGGGATTGTATCGGAATGAACAAGGGGGTTTTGCTTGCCTGGCACTTCTGAAGATATTATAGTTCTTCATCGGTGTCATCGAACTCATCGTCGGAATCACGGCTTATCGAGAGGGGACAATCACCGGCAAACAAGGAAGAACACAATCAATGCAATGCAACAATTATGATGCATGATTATGACATGTCAAGGATGTTATGATTTACACTAATGCATCTAGCAACAGTTTAAATGAGGTCCATATGAGCTAAGGGTTCATATGCAAACTCCATATTTAGCATCTATAATGTCATTATCATGTTTTCACCTATACAGCAGGTATAACTTAGTTTGACATGCATGAAAATGATACAGATGGATAGATTGCATTTTCTGATAATTTTTCATATATAAATTATTTCATTCTGAGCTACGGTTGATTTTATATGATTTTTAGAAGTTTATACTATTTTCTGGAATTTCCTGAATAAACTTAAATCCAGAAAATGTAATACTGCGTCAGCCTGACGTCATCACTGCGTCAGCGAGTCAACGGGCTGGCCAGGGTCAAACCTGACCCGTGGGACCTGCCTGTCAGTCTCTCAGTGCCTAATTAAGTTTAGGTTTTAAACTAAACTAACTTTTAACAGGGGCTGGCCCCACACGTCAGTGGGTCAGGGGGGAAGTCAAACCCCGGTCAAGCAGGGTCAAACCCGCCGGACTTGGTCCACGGCTCGTCGCCGGTGAAACCCGGGACGACGGAGGGGCTCGGGATTTGCCCACGGTCGACCAAATCGACCGCGGTTTGGTCCTACGCGTAGCTGGGGCTCGCGCGCATCTAGTAGGCCAAGCGGGAGGAGCTGGGGTGGTCTAAGTCGACGGCGGCGAGCACGAATGCAGCGGCCGGAGTTCGGGCGTCGGTGGTTTTGCTGCTGTAGCGTGCTAGTGGGTGAATGGATGCACTAGCGAGACGCTACGAGGTGCGGTGAGTGTGTTAGGCACCGCGCGTGACCAAATGGTCACCGGAGTGATGCTGGCGTCGAGCTCGCGCGGCGGCGTGCTACGGTGAGCAAGGGGGCGGCGTCTACAATGAGCAAACGGAGCAGAGAGGAGGGGGGTTCGACGCAGGGGCTCACAGTGAGTGCAGAGGTGGCCTCGGCGTGCTCGGGGAAGCACTGGAGCGAGCGGGGCGGCGAGAGGGATCTCCGGCGTTGGGAGGTTGAAGACGACGACGTGGAGGCACTCGGGGGCGTCCGGCGTTGCACAGCTCGACGAGGAGGAAGAGGGATACTAGACGGAGCTCTTGGGCATCTCAGGGCGTCGCCGGGATGGCGGTGTCCGTGGTGGTGGCGAGCGGCGGCGACGGAGGCGTTCGGCGGGAAGAACAGAGGAGGGGGAGAGCGTTCGGGGGAGAGGTCGAGGCGTCGAGGGGGTGTCGTGGCGCCGTCTAGGTGCAACGGGAAGGAGCCAGGTAGGCTGGGAGGGAGGAGGTGGCCGCGGCGTGTAGCTGCGCGCGTCGGGCACGCGCCCTCGCCTACTGGCGCGAGGAGGAAGGCGACAGGAGAGCGCCTGGTGGGCTGGGCCGCTAGCTGGGCCGGCCAGGTGGCTGTGGTGGGTGCCCTGTAGATATCTCCTCTCTCTGCTTTCTGTTTTTCTAATTTGTTTCTGTTTTCTAATTATTTGCCTCTGTTTTGGGCTTAGGAAAAATACCAAGGCATTTCCTAAAATCCTGAAAATATTCATGGACACTTGCTGAATTATTTCAGTGGCCCAAAAATAGTTCCAACATTATTTGAACATTTAAATTATTTATAGCATTTAAATGCCCAAAAGTCAAATACAATAAGATTTAATTCAAAAATCCAGGATGGCCTAGAAATAGGTGCATCATTTGGCAGAGGTTTTCACCTTGAACAAAAATCATGAACTTTTCTAAAGGGCATTTGGGTTCATTAAAGATATTGTTTACTTGAACCTAGTTGAATGCATTTGGTGCTAGGGTTTCAACATCCCCATTTCAAGTTTCTTTGAAAATTAAACACAATGATATGAGGAACAAGCAAAAGTCAAACAAGGGCTGATCTGGGGCTGTGACAGCTCACCCCCACTAAACAAGAATCTCGTCCCGAGATTCAAGACGTGAGGTGAGAAGACAGAGGGAGTACGAGCTAACACGATCTTCATGATCCAACTGCTCTTTCGCGAAGATGTTGATCTGTTGCTTCAATTAACGTTGACGTCTTTGCTTTCGAGATCTTCATCCGACACGATGACGACAAGGGAAACTCTATAGGAATCGATCTCCTTAAAGATCGAGCAACTCAAGATCAACTCATGGAGTGAGACGTTGAAACATCTCAAGTTGAGACACAAAACACATCGAGAGGGATGGAAGAACAAACGATGAGATTTGATTTGGTGGGCAACAATCCCACGCTTAGGTAGGATGGTGCATGGTTTCAAAGTAGCGAGGAGATAATTGTCACGATTCTATAACGGGCCACCTTGGAAAAGGTGACTCGCAGAACTATTCCTTAAGTGGCAAAAAGAATTACTTTTGATATAAAGATCATTGAAACTCTTTATACCAACTTAAGGCAAATCACAGCAATCGTTTGGCGGAGTTCGAAGGAATGGCATACTCGGACTAGAATGGATGATGTGAACTACCTTGTTGAAGACAATGCAAGGGATGATTTGCTTGCGCGTGCTCTCAAGAACTTGAGCATTTCCATATTCATCAAGGTTCTACCAACATCCGTGCCGAGGATCCTGGCAACACATCATACTACCATGATGAACGGTGATGGAGGATGCAGGTGCAAAGGAGGACATCACTTTCTCAGATTTTTCCTTAGCAATGCCAAAGAGGCAAATCTGGATGATCGACCGAGAGACATTTAGCACTCCGCTTCTAATGTTCTCCTTGATGCACTAGCATATCCCTTTCATAGATATGGTTTGATATCTAGAACATCAAGTAAAGGTCGGACTTCGGGTGCGCAGGAATCCATTGGGAATAGCTAGTGGAATAAATCCTAGGAAATCCTTATGGGGAGGTGGCCAACTTCCTCAATCAAGATACTACAATAATAGGCCTTCCAGCTGGATGTGTTGGCCACGACACCCACTTTACCGGTTATCGAGAGGGCAATATTATAATTCTTGGGAAATGTTCCAACCATCATATCTGCCTGAGATTCAGATCTAGTTGGTTTCAGTATATTCCAGACTCATCAAGTCTAGAAAGAAAATTAAGGTTTGCAACACAAATCGACGAGAAGACGTTGCAAGATTCTCGGGAGATGGATTACGGTAGTAAGCTCCAAAACATGAGCTTGTTCTGCTACAAACATGTGAGCACGTTGTCCCAGACAAGCATGATCATATGGTAGTCTTATAATAAAACACTACCGAGTTCTGGTTGGGAACCATCAACGAGGATATGGAAGTTGTTTCATAAGTCCGGATTAGCTCTTATGAAGGAACTCCTTCTCCTTGAACAAATCAATCAGTGGCTTGGTGTGCTAGAGAACTCATATGGAATGAAGATGATCAGTCTAACAGACCACGGAATACTTCGCACGTGCATAACTGACTTGGGACGATTCCAGAGGAGGTAGAAACATGCTTTCTCAGATTCACGGTGGCAACTTGCATCAAATGCACATGAATTAGGGGAAGTCACTCCTTTCATCCAAACATAGGCTTCATGAACGGATCACGAAGATAATGCTTATAAAGTTTCCAATACTAGCTGGATGTTCAACACGAGTCATGGAGAAGGTAGCAGTGTTGCTGATGGGCTCAACAACAATTCATCCAGGTTTCCATGGAGATGGAATTCCATAATTATGTGAACAAGTGATAGCATTGGTCAGACCCAAAAGATATAATGGTGTATGCTCGAGGGATCAACCACGAGTAAGACAACATTATGAACATCGTTGGTTCTGATTTGACTTGATGATAGCCCATACTCAAATCAAAGATTTGGGTAAGACAATAGATCCAACAATTGATCACGAGGATCAATCAATGAAGATATCATCTTTCTTCAACACACACACAGACACAAGATATCCCTTTGGAAATGAACTAAGTTAGACAACCTTTTATCTTCCAACTCTCCAAGTTGTTGTTTAGCTTGACCAACTAGTTCAGGGGTATCCAACACAGATTCTTGGAGAAGGGGTGGTTTATTGGAAAACCAACTTGTTCACGAACTCAACATATCGGTCAGGGACAACCTGGTGGTACTTCCAAGAAGATATTTGGAAAATCACGATCCACCGACATGTTATTAAGATCGAGAACAATCTTGCTTTTCAGGGCAAGATGATATGACCGAATAAGCAAGGACTGACACTATCCTAACTCATTGATCGAAAAGTGCACCGGGAATAAGGACTAGGTAGCACGATCAATCTTAGGATGATGATTTAATAACCAACACGCTAAGAGTGAGAGTATTGTCCATTAACTACCAAGCAACAGGGTTGCTAGGAGTATAGATTTCACACACCACGATTCACTTGTCAGTATTTCGGTTACAATAACACGGAGACCGAGGAATGAATAACGATGGCCAGAAGTATCACTGCAACAAGAATTCATAAGGGTTGGTGCAATCCTCATGAGATTCCTGACATAAAGAGGGTAATACTCGAAGGTAGAACAGAACAAAAGCTGGTTAGGCATTTGATCTGCGGAATACAACTACTTTGACCCAATCCCAGAGATGGACGAGGTACTGGAGTTTGTTTCTCCTAGTCATTCTGGAATAGAACGGCTTGACGGACCACAAGAATAATAGGCATCGATAACACAAATGCACCATTACTCCTGACTATCAATTGATAGACGAGGGCCAGAAAATAACTAAAGAGGGACAACTCAAAGGAACATATGGTTTTCTGAGTTGTGGATGCATAGATTAGTATGTCGAACCAAGTCCAACAAGTTTCTTCCGGATAACCCATGCAGAAGAGGAAGGACTGGCAGAGTCACAATATGGATGGAGTACTCCTCAAGAGCGCCCTGGTTGTGATCTTTTGGTTAAAAGAACTTCTGCCATAATGGTTCATGGTATTGGAAGAAGGAGATACCTCGGACCTCGAGGACTAATGCAAGGTTACTAATAACCTAAAGGAACGAGCAAACACTAGCTACACGAGTTAAGTAGAGTGAATCTTGGGTTCAAGAACCCAGAAATAGAATGCCTACCAACTAAATGGCATCACGGGATGCTTTCGAGAATAATGGCCAGAATCATCACACTGGGGATGCAAGCATTGCTAGATTACTAAGTGGTCCTCTAAGACACCTAGGGTCATAATAATAACTACAACATATATGTCAAGGCAGCAGAGTACCTCAACTCAACGATTAGTGTGGTTAATCTGGCCCAAAGGGGACATCGAGAACGGAAAGAAGGGATTTGCAAATGCATCAGATTATTTAGAAACCTGGGATGACTCGGACAGCATAACGACTGTAAATGCTCAAAGGATTTGAGACATCCTACAAAAAATGGTGGCATAACCACCTAACATTACAATATCAATGTTCTGAGATCAACTAAGAACACATGGAAGTAGTAGGAACCGAACTGAGGCTTGAGACCATCAATCCTACGAGTCTACGGATTAGTAACACGTGATCCTGATAGAAAGATGAGAAGGCCTAGTTCTTAATCCCCGTAGAAGAGAAGAGGGTGACTCAGATCAGAAGGGCATAAGGTAAAGGAGTAAAAAGAGCCTTACGTTCCCTTCCACAATCAATTCCCTTATATAACTAAAGCATTTCTAGACTCAACTTCGACCAGTTTGGCTTCGTAAACCTACAGGCAGTCAGGCTCTGATACCAACGCTGTCGGGACCCCAATTCTAAGTCACACCGATCTAGCCTGTAACACCTCATATCACTTTGCGGCCTCACGCACGGTATTCCCACGGGTGTCGCCTTACCATGGCCCGGGACCGTTTGCGCCTTTTGGCTCACGTATATGATAATGTCGCTAGCATCCATATGACAGAGAACCCGGGCCGACATGGCTAGTCGTGAACCCAAAGCGGCACTAACGTATGGGGACAGGCATACATGAATCAACATCGAACGTGTCAGTCAGCAGCGTGCGAATTCGGGCTGTAGCACTGGGCTAACAGGACTCCGGGAACCCGGGCTGTAGCAGGCTAGGCAGGACTCCGGATGTCACCGCATGACATTCCCCCGAAGGGACAGACACAGGAACGAAGTGAATCACATGCCGGCCAGTCAAGTGTTCCGGAGCAGTAGTGCTGGGCTAGCAGGACTCCGGTGAACCGGGCTGTAGCGGACTACTATGGCTCATGGAAGCACAAGACTACATTTCCCCATAAGAGAGGCTACCAAGGATAAACAACTAGGTTGTCGGATCCCACACATACCAAGCATTTCAATCATACACACAATATGCTCGATACGTGCAAATACAACATGGCATCACAACAAGACTCTACGGCTCAGAGTATTTATTCATTAGGCTCCGAAGAGCCAGATATTACAAACATGGGTCTCATGACCCAACATTCAGAGCATACAAGTCAAAGCACATGCGGAAGCTTAACATGTCTGAGTACAGACATCTACAAAATGAAAAAGGCTGAGAAGCCTGACTATCTATCAGATCCTGCCGAGGGCACAAGATCGTAGCTGAGGTATCAAGCTAAACGTCGAAGTCCACACGGAACTACTAGCGAGACTGACGTCTCTCTGCAAAACATAAAATAAGCAAACGTGAGTACAAATGTACCCAGCAAGACTTACATCAGAACTATCTACATATGCATCGGTACCAAAAGGGGGTGGTGGGGTTTAACTGCAGCAAGCCAGCTTTGACTCGGTGGCTATCCTAAACTACGACTGCAAGTAACTCTTTTGAGGTGGTGCACACGAGTCCACATATTCATCATATCAATACTCCACTATGGATCCGCTCCCGTCTCCCTACGAGAACGCCATCCATAGCACTCACGCTTATCTTGCGCATTTTAGAGTATCCACTTTCACTTGTCTATGAACTGTTATAGGCAACCCAGAAGTCCATTTCCGCGGACACGGCTATTCGAATAGATGATGTTAACCCTGCAGGGGTGTACTTCGACACACACGCTCTCACCACTTACCGCCGTTTACACGACATGTACTCGGCAACCTTCAAGCGGAGGCCCAGCGAGGGTGTCGGCCACAGCCTACCTAAACACTCAAGTCTCTAGTCCAGGTTTATCGCCTATTCAGGTTCCATCCGCAGGGAGTCCGGCCGAGGTTTCCACATACGGCCCCGAACGATGTGTGCGGGGTTCCGAGACACCAAACGGGCGCCCGGCATGCCCGGCCACGTGCCTACCGCATCACAGCCCACCCCTCCGGTCAGCGCTGCCCACGGCCTCCAGCATACTACAAACACCAGAAACTACTTGCAACTCCTGGACAGAGGACAAGGGTGATTAAGAAGCCGAGAGGGTCCATTGGTTTCGGGCCCAATGCGTGGTAGTAACTGTATCATGGATCACAAACACAGAACTCAGTTCCTGAGGACGGCTTCAATGAGACAACCCACCATGTACTCCTGCATGGCCTCTCACCGCTACCTTTACCAAATCGTGTTCACACACTTAGCTCGCACACAGTAGGACATGTTCATCACCATTCCAACTCATCCCCGATGAATCAGACCCGACTCAACTCTAAGGAGTAGCAGGCATGACAAACAAGCATGAATGAGTAGGCACATCCGGGCTCAAACAACTCCTACTCATGCTAGTGGGTTTCATCTATTTACTGTGGCAATGACAGGTCATGCAGAGGATAAGGGGTTCAACTACCGCAGCATGTAACAGTTGAATCGTTGTTGTCCTAATGCAGTAAAAGAGAGCAGGAGCGAGAGAATGGGATTGTATCGGAATGAACAAGGGGGTTTTGCTTGCCTGGCACTTCTGAAGATATTATAGTTCTTCATCGGTGTCATCGAACTCATCGTCGGAATCACGGCTTATCGAGAGGGGACAATCACCGGCAAACAAGGAAGAACACAATCAATGCAATGCAACAATTATGATGCATGATTATGACATGTCAAGGATGTTATGATTTACACTAATGCATCTAGCAACAGTTTAAATGAGGTCCATATGAGCTAAGGGTTCATATGCAAACTCCATATTTAGCATCTATAATGTCATTATCATGTTTTCACCTATACAGCAGGTATAACTTAGTTTGACATGCATGAAAATGATACAGATGGATAGATTGCATTTTCTGATAATTTTTCATATATAAATTATTTCATTCTGAGCTACGGTTGATTTTATATGATTTTTAGAAGTTTATACTATTTTTTGGAATTTCCTGAATAAACTTAAATCCAGAAAATGTAATACTGCGTCAGCCTGACGTCATCACTGCGTCAGCGAGTCAACGGGCTGGCCAGGGTCAAACCTGACCCGTGGGACCTGCCTGTCAGTCTCTCAGTGCCTAATTAAGTTTAGGTTTTAAACTAAACTAACTTTTAACAGGGGCTGGCCCCACACGTCAGTGGGTCAGGGGGGAAGTCAAACCCCGGTCAAGCAGGGTCAAACCCGCCGGACTTGGTCCACGGCTCATTGCCGGTGGAACCCGGGACGGCGGAGGGGCTCGGGATTTGCCCACGGTCGACCAAATCGACTGCGGTTTGGTCCTACGCGTAGCTGGGGCTCGCGCGCATCTAGTAGGCCAAGCGGGAGGAGCTGGGGTGGTCTAAGTCGACGGCGGCGAGCACGAATGCGGCGGCCGGAGTTCGGGCGTCAGTGGTTTTGCTGCTGTAGCGTGCTAGTGGGTGAATGGATGCACTAGCGAGACGCTACGAGGTGCGGTGAGTGTGTTAGGCACCGCGCGTGACCAAATGGTCACCGGAGTGATGCTGGCGTCGAGCTCGCGCGGCGGCGTGCTACGGTGAGCAAGGGGGCGGCGTCTACAATGAGCAAACGGAGCAGAGAGGAGGGGGGTTCGACGCAGGGGCTCACAGTGAGTGCAGAGGTGGCCTCGGCGTGCTCGGGGAAGCACTGGAGCGAGCGGGGCGGCGAGAGGGATCTCCGGCGTTGGGAGGTTGAAGACAACGACGTGGAGGCACTCGGGGGCGTCCGGCGCTGCACAGCTCGACGAGGAGGAAGAGGGATACTAGACGGAGCTCTTGGGCATCTCAGGGCGTCGCCGGGATGGCGGTGTCCGCGGTGGTGGCGAGCGGCGGCGACGGAGGCGTACGGCGGGAAGAACAGAGGAGGGGGAGAGCGTTCGGGGGAGAGGTCGAGGCGTTGAGGGGGTGTCGTGGCGCCGTCTAGGTGCAACGTGGAGGAGCCAGGCAGGCTGGGAGGGAGGAGGTGGCCGCGGCGTGTAGCTGCGCGCGTCGGGCACGCGCCCTCGCCTACTGGCGCGAGGAGGAAGGCGACAGGAGAGCGCCTGGTGGACTGGGCCGCCAGCTGGGCCGGCCAGGTGGCTGTGGTGGGTGCCCTGTAGATATCTCCTCTCTCTGCTTTCTGTTTTTCTAATTTGTTTCTGTTTTCTAATTATTTGCCTCTGTTTTGGGCTTAGGAAAAATACCAAGGCATTTCCTAAAATCCTGAAAATATTCATGGACACTTGCTGAATTATTTCAGTGGCCCAAAAATAGTTCCAACATTATTTGAACATTTAAATTATTTATAGCATTTAAATGCCCAAAAGTCAAATACAATAAGATTTAATTCAAAAATCCAGGATGGCCTAGAAATAGGTGCATCATTTGGCAGAGGTTTTCACCTTGAACAAAAATCATGAACTTTTCTAAAGGGCATTTGGGTTCATTAAAGATATTGTTTACTTGAACCTAGTTGAATGTATTTGGTGCTAGGGTTTCAACATCCCCATTTCAAGTTTCTTTGAAAATTAAACATGATGATATGAGGAACAAGCAAAAGTCAAACAAGGGCTGATCTGGGGCTGTGACACATTGTCAGTGATGATACGGTTGGGGACCCCGAAGCGGCTCACGAGGCCCTTGATGAACTTGACAGCCGAGCCAGATGGGATGGTGCACACGGGCTCCATGTCCGACCACTTGGTGAATTTCTAGATGGCGATGTAGAGGTAGCGGTAGTCCCCGGGCGCTCGAGGGAACGGGCCCAGGATGTCCAGCCCCCAGACCACGAACGGCCATGAGAGCGGGATGGTTTGGATGCCCTGAGCGGGCTGATGGATCTACTTGGCATGGAACTGACATGCCTCGCCAGATCTCACCAACTTAGTGGCGTTGTCGAGTGTCGTGGCCAGTAGAACCCGATGCGAAATGCCTTGCCCACGAGGGTGCGCGATGAAGAGTGATGCCCGCAGTCCGCGCTGTGAATGTTGGCCAGCAGTTCGCACCCCTGCTCCTTGGAGATGCACCGCAGGGAGATGTCGTTTGGGCGCCTCCGGTAGAGCTTGCCGTCCTGGACGCAGTACAGGGTGGCCTGGCGGGCCACACATTCTGCGTCCTCCTCCTTCTCTGGCAAGGTGCCCCGGAGCAGGTACGCCTTGAGCTCCTCGGTCCAGCAGCCCTCCTGAGGTTCGAGCGCGAGGATCAGGCGGGCTCCTGAGGTCGGGCCCCAGGCTAGGGCGCCCGAGGAGGGGGCCATGGGCGGCTCCTCCCGAGGCAGCACTAGCCTTGTGCTGGGGGGAGCCGCCGATGGCTTGAAGAGAGCCGCTCCTCAAAGTTGCCGGGCTTCTGGGGGTCACGCCGTGATGCCCTCTTGGCGATGTCATCCGCCTCCTTGTTCGTGCCACATGGTACATGCTGCAATTCTAAGCCCAAGAATCGTTTCTCAATTCTGCGTACCTCTTTAATGTATGCCTCCATGTGCTCGTATTTTGGCTTGTACGTCTTGTTGGAGAAGTTGACGAGGAGCTGGGAGTCACCCTTGATGGTGAGGCGCCTGACCCCCCAGAGCCACCGCAGCCTTGAGGCCGGCGATAAGGCCCTCGTACTCAGCGATGTTGTTTGAGACCTTCTCGCCATGCTGGAAGCAGAGTTGCACGGCGTAGTAGAGCTTGTCCTGGGTGGGCGAGATGAGCAAGGCTCTAGCCCCCGTGCCCTGGCGTGTGAACGCACTATCAAAGTACATGACCCAACCATCTGGCGCGTCGTCTCCAGATGTGAGGGAATGGTTCTCGGCGACCCCTCGGTCAGGGGCGTCAATCCATTCTACCACAAAGTCAGCAAGGCTCGTGCCCTTGATGACTCTGGTGGTGCTGAACTCCAGCTGGAACGCCTGTAGTTCAATGCTCCATTCAGCAACCCTTCCCGCGACGTTGGGGCTCTGGAGCACCCTCTCCAGGGGGTATGCGGAGACGACCTTGATGGGGTGGCCTTGGAAGTGGTGGCGCAGCTTCCTGGAGGCGACGAGGAGTGCGAGCAGGAGCTTCTGTGGCATGGGGTAGCATGCCCACGCGTCGCGCAGCACCGTGCTGACGAAGTACATGGGATGCTCGACGAGGGAGGGGGCATCGGCGGTGACCTGCCCCTCCTGAGTCAAGGGAACGTCGGGAGCCTTGTCATCCGGTAGGGCAGCCGTGGCCTCAGGAGCGCCCTCCTGAGGCTGAAGTGGCGCGGCTGGGCACGGGGCGCTGGGTTGTGGATCCGCATCCTTGCGTTCTTCCCGGACCGCCACGAGTGCCGCGCTAGCCGAGTGGGGCGTGGCGGCCAGGTAGCGCACTAGGGGCTCAAGAGGACGAGGTTCTACCATCACTGGTGGGTTGGTGAGGTACCTCTTGAGGTCTTGGAAGGCCGTCTCAGCCTCGGGGGTCCACTCGAACGGGCCCTTCTTTTTCATCAGTTTGGAAGAACGG
>NC_057811.1:137419059-137436508 GCF_018294505.1 Triticum aestivum | reverse complement strand
TGGAGATGAAGCACCCCAGCAAAGTTACGTAGCCCGCGAGCTTCTGCATCTCCTTGAGGGTCTGCGGTGGGCTCATCCTTTCTATCGCCTTGACCTTCTCCGGATTAGCGTCGACCCCTCTGTGTGACACCAGAAAACCCAGCAGCTTGCCGGACGGGACGCCGAATACACACTTCTCCGGATTGAGTCGTAGATTAGCCTTGCGCAGGTTGGCAGAAATTTCTTCCAAATCTTCGACAAGGGTCCTCACCTCCCGCGACTTGACCACTATGTCGTCGATGTATGCCTCGGCATTACTCCCGAGCTGCGGGCCCCGGGCGATGTGCATCAGTCGCTGGAAGGTCGCCCCAGCATTGCGCAGCCTTAACGGCATGCAGGTGTAGCAGTACACCCCGCATGGGGTCAGGAAAGCCGTCTTCTCAACATCCTGCACCGCCATCTTGATTTGGTGGTAGCTTGAGAAGGCGTCCAGGAAGCACAGTAGATCGCACTCGGCGGTGGAGTCGATGATTTGGTCGATGCGCGAAAGGGGGAACAGGTCCTGAGGGCAGGCTTTGTTAAGGCTCGTGAAGTCGACGCACATGCGCTCCTTCCCGCCCTTCTTAGGGATGATGAGTGGATTCGCCAGCCAATCTGGGTGTCGCACCTCTCGAATGACACCAACCTCTTGCAGCTTATGAACCTCCTAGACGACGAACGACTCCTTCTCCGGTGCTTGCCATCGCGCCTTCTGCTTCACCGGGCGCGCGCCGGGGCACACCATTAAATGGTGCTCGATCACCCCTCTCGGGACGCCGACCAAGTCTGTTGCCTCCCATGTGAACACGTCCTTGTTCGCACGGAGGAAGCTGACCATCACCTCTTCCTAGTCCAGGGGGAGGCCGGCTTCTATGGTGAAGGTGGGGCCTGACCCCCCGTCGTCGTCAACTAGCACCTGCTTCGTCTCAGCTCGGTCTGGGGAGAACAGTTGCTTCTTCTTCGCCGGTGCGACCACCGGGATCTCCGGAGCAACCTCTGCGCCCGGTCGCACGGCTGCCGCAGCCTTGAAAGTGAGCTTGAGGGCCATGAGTGCATCGTTGGCATCCCCCACCACGGTGAGGACACCGCTGCTCCCCGGCATCTTCATGACATTGTAGCCAGGGTGAGTCGCTGCCATGAACTTGGCGAGGGCCGGATACCCGAGAATTGCCTTATACGGGAGGCCGATGCGGGCGATGTCGAAGTCGCTGAGCTCGGTGCGGTAGTTGTTGCGCGTACCAAAGGTGACGGGGAGGCGGACCTGCCCTAGAGGAACAGTGGAGCTGTCGGCCACCCCCGAGAAAGGCTTGGTGGGGAGGAGCCGATCGTAAGGCACATGAAGCAGACCGAAGGCTTCCATGAAGAGGACATTAAGACTGGCACCACCATCGATGAGGGTCTTGGTGACTGCAACGTTGCAGATGGTGGGGGTGCAGACCATTGGGAGTGCGCCGGCGCCGACCGTGGTCCTGGGGTGGTCCCTGGAGTCGAAGACGAGGTTGGCCTTGGGCGCCACCCAGCACGGGGACGCCCCCTGCTGCGGCCGGACGACCCCCACACGCGGGAAGAGCTGTTTTGTGTGGCGGCTCGAGGCCGGCGCCTGTGACCCACCCAGGATGGCCGCAATGACGTGGAGCGCCGATGCCGCGAAGCGCGTGATGAAGAGATCGCGCAGCTCTTCCCAGGAGGCCACTAAAGATTCTGGCAGGTTAAGCAGCCAGGAGCGAGGCACGCCTGCGAGGGCCATAGGGAGCCAGTTCGCTATGACCTTGTCGTCGCCTCCCGCCACCCAGATTGCCTCCGCATACACCCAGAGGAACCCCGTGGGATCCGCCGCGTCGTCTTACCGCGGCGGCGACTCTGGCCTGAACATGGGTGGCCACTACACCTACCGCAAGGCGGGGGAGAAAGCTCATAGGCCTACGATGGCTCCGAGTGCGCCTGGTGGCCCGGCAAGCGGAGCAGCGCCTGCCATGGAAACCACACGGCGTAGGTGGAGCGCGATTGAAGAAGAAGCGGATCCTTGACACGCCCTTACCTGGCGTGCCAAATGTCGGATTCAGGGCTCCGCAGACCCAAGGTCGAACTCCGGGGCATGTGCGAAGGACTCAACCTCTCCTGCCAGCCAGTTCGTCACCCCCATGGCCTAGCTCAAGAACAGGGAAGAAGATGGACACAACAGTTTACCCAGGTTCGGGCCACCTTCCGGTGTAAGACCCTACTCCTGCTTTGGGGTGGATTATCCTCACGAGGGGCTGTGGATGAACTAGTACAAGGGAAGAACAACCTCACTAGGTTTGCTCTAGTGAGGGAGTGAGTTGAGGATCGGATCCCTCCTTCGGTGGTGGCTAACCTATATTTATAGTGGCCTTGGTCCTCTTCCTCCAAAACAAAGGCGGGAAGGGATCCCATAGTGGCCAATTTGAAAGGGGACAAGTAGTACATCTTATCCTGACGAAAGGTGGTCTTCGCTTGCAAAGCTTCTGGTCGTGACACCGTTGTGGGCTCGATGATGACATCCGTTCTACCGTCCTAGCGGTCTTGGTCTCGTTGCACGGGAATGGAAACCTTTGGGTGATTCCTCGGGACCCCGCGCCTGCGCTTGCCTCCTTAGCACCAAAGAGGAAACATGCTGATCTGCGCCCACTAGCGCCTACCTGGCCTTGGTCGTCATGGCCTGCATCACCTCAACCTCCTGAGGTGGGCGCTTGCATAGGAATCTTCGCTCCTCGGGAGCCAGCCTGGGGAGGCCGCTCCCTCCGGAGGTCTTGATGTCGCCCGCCTCGCGAGGCTCGGCCCCTCACGAGGGTCTTGTCTTGAGGATGCTACAGATGAGCCGTACCAGGCCGTCGATGGAGCCACACCTTGGGCTGCAGGCAGGCAAGTCTGGGTACCCTGGTTCCCAGAACGCCGACAGAGCGGCTGCCGACAAGGCTGTGGCCGAAATTGAGAAGGCCAAGACCGCTCGCGAGAAGTATGAGGCTCAAGTAGCCGAAGTGCAGGTGGAGCTCAAGGATGCCATCACGAAATGTGGGGCCCTTGAGGAAAAGTAGAAAAAGTAGTCCTCTGAGCTATCCAAAGTGGAGAAGGAGCTCTAGGAGGCAAGGACCAAGGTGCGGGCTGTCCGGGAGGAGCTCCGCCAGGTTGGGCAAATCGCTGATGGTAAGAAGTACTTACTGCAGAGTGTTTTTGGCAGAAACAAGTTTGCCTTGCCGATGCAGGTCTGGCGCTCTGCAGGAGTTTTCGCTGAGCTTTCGAAGAGTGTTGCTGCTGCTGCGGAGCACAACGTGATGCGGGAGGAGGACTTCGAACAGCGACTTTTCTGGTCAGAGTTCCAGGCGCCCGAGCACCCTCCGCTCCTTAGCAACTAGATGAAGGAGCTGATGGAGCTGCATCGGATGGCCGAGCCAGCTCTTATGGATCTTTGTGTCTGGTTGTGGCCTACTGAGCCTATTCCGGACAGCTACTTTGGCTTGGTGCAGAGGCTGCATGACGCATCGCCATGGATTGACACCGTGAAATGCTCCGCGTGCCTTGAAGGTGCGCGGCTCTCCTTCGCAAAGACCATGGTTCATTGGCCGAATATCAAGCCAATGGAGATGGCCACTGGTCCTCCGCCAGTTGGAAAGGAGCGCCGCCGCCCCAAGCTATATTTCACACAAGTTATGGAAGCTGCTTGGGCGATAGACGGCCAGTGTTCGAAGGATGTAATCATTGAATGATTTTGTATTAAGTTGTCACCCAGACAGTTTGCTTTATAACATGGTCTGTTTGTATGTTATACACCATGTTGTTTAATTTTGACTCCTGTGCGGATGTTTATTGTTCTGAAAGTTACCAGTCGTCAGCTTTGGCGCCCAAGTGAATAGGATGAGGGGTGTTTCATCTCCGCACTGTTAACCTTAGCCAACGTCTTGGTGCCCGAAGGCGGTAGTGCGGGAGAGAGACTAGGCCATCAGACTATGCGGCTTTATTACTTTCACTTAGCCAAAGGAGCTTGACGGCGGGAGCTAGTGACTAGCCCCCAATGTGATATACGGGGTAGCCGAGGAATGCCTTGGAAATCACATGGTTTGTGTTAGGAGGAACCATGCATATGACATGGACAAATCGCCAACAATTTCTTAGTTTAACACTTGTCATAGATCGCTGACTAGTTCTCGCTTACTATGATGGTCAGTTTTCGGCTTTCTCACCTGAGGTGCTTAGCTGGACTAGCCAGAAGTACAATCGCGGGGGTTCTCCCTTTACCTTGTTAGCCGAACGTGCGGCACGTAAGAGGGCAAGCATAGGAGCCGGGTAACCCAACTATTGACCCAAGACATAGTTCGGAACTGATGCATATAGTGCCATATCCGAGACGCCGAACACACAACGAAAAGTCGTGCCGGACTTAATATCTAGAGCTGATGGGAAGATCAAGCCTTTGGTCAATTAATCGATTTTGTATTTGTTACATAATGTGTGCATGCCCAGCTGTTCGAAGACCGGGAAAGAGGGGAAAGAAAGAAGCAAGGGAGAGCTAAATAATTCGGATGCCCGAACACCGTAAAAGGTGTTTTTATTTTCCATAAGCTCTTGATGTCTACCCGTACAATTTGAACTGCTGATGCGTTTATGATAAGCAAGAAAAGTAATTTTTACATAGAAACGTTTACACATGGCGTTGATGCGTGGGTCAAAGCCTCAACTGTGCCTTGCTGCACGTCTGCGCCTTTTTTTCTGTGTGGTGGAGGGGGGTGAATTGGATGTCCGTGAACACCGCATGCTGGCAAGGGGTGCCTTCAGTAGGGGCCTTGAGATGTAGCATTGCCGAACATAGCTTCACGCTGAGCAAGTCCGGAGTCGAGCCCGTTGTCGTCCGAGGACGTGGTGATGCCGTAGTTCGGTTGAGCCGAACATGCGGAGATATGTGTTTGATATGAGCCTCCACGGCCACCCATGGTATCTTGAGCGCGAAGTTGTGCTAACGAGGCACATAGAGCACGATGAAGGCAGGTGTGCCGTGGGAGGCGCATCCCTATTTGCGGCGAACGCAGGTGGGCTCCCATGACGGGGTTCAGGCTCGAGCCCATTTAATTGTATCTCTAGCCTTTATGGCGGGCTGATATTTCGGCCCGTTGGCGATGGCTTGGACTTCGGCCGCCTGGGCCGCAGTGTTGCCATTGATTGTTATGACGCCTGAGGGACCGGGCATCTTCAGCTTGAGGTAGGCGTAATGCGGGACGGTGTTGAATTTGGCAAACGCCGTTCGGCCGAGGATGGCATGATAGCCACTGCGGAACAGGGCGATGTCGAAGATCAAGTCTTCGCTTCAGAAGTTATCTGGTGACCCAAATACTACTTCAAGAGTTACCGTGCCTGAGCATCAGACCTCTATGCCCGGAATAACCCCCTTAAAGGTGGTGTTCTGGGTTTGATCCTTATTGGATCGATCCCCATTTTCCTCATTGTGTCTACATAGATCAGATTGAGGCTACTGCCCCCGTCCATTAGAACTCTTGTGATGTGGTACCCATCGATAATGGGGTCCAGTACCAGGGCCACTGATCCTCCATGATGGATACTGGTTGAATGGTCTCTGCGGTCAAAGGTGATCGGGCAAGCCGACCACGGTTGAATTTCGGCGCTATGGGCTCGACGGCGTATACGTCCCGCAGCGTGCACTTCCTCTCCTTCCTTGGTATATGTGTGGCGTAGATCATGTTCACTGTCCTGACCTCAGAAGAGAAGGGTTTTTGGCCTCCACTGTTCGGCCTGCGGGGCTGCTCGTCATCCTCGCTTCATGGGCTTTTGCCCGAGTCTTCGGCTTGGAGCTTGGAGCTTGTCGGCCGGCTTTATCACCCAACAATTGCGGTTGGAGTGGTTGGCGGGCTTTTCCGTGGTGCCATGAATCTGGCAGGGCCTATCCAGGATTGAGTCCAGCTTGGTTGGGCCATCCTGGTTACCTTTAGAAGGCTTTTCCATGACCCAGACTTTGGATTACGGAATCCGGCAATCACTGTCGTCTCATCAGCTTTGTCGTCGTTATGGCAGCATTTGTTCTTGTTCCTTCGTGGCTTCCATTTCCCGTCATGGACTTCTGAGGTGCCGGGGGTATCAGGGTTAGTGCTTCTACGGGCGAACCAGCTGTCTTCTCCGGCATAGAAGCGGGTAATCAGGGAGGTAAGTGCGGACATCATTCTCGGCTTGTCTTGGACGAGCTAACATGTTAGCTATTCATCCCGAATACTGTGCTTAAATGTGGCTATAGCTTCGGCATCCGAACAGTCAATGATCTAGTTCTTCTTGGTCAAGATCCGGTTCCAAAATTGTCGGGTTGACTCACCGGGCTGCTGGATTACGTGGCTCGGGTCATCAGCGTCCGGGGGCCAGAAATAAGTGCCCTGAAAGTAGCCTCGGAAGGCCTCCTCAAGCTCCTCCCAACACCCTATGGAGTCTTCGGGAAGGCTATTTTGCTAGTGTCTGGCCGGACCCTTGAGCTTTAACGGCAGGTACTTGATGGCGTGGAGATCGTCTCCTCATGCCATATGGATGTGGAACACAAAATCTTTGATCCATATTGCAGGATCTGTTGTCCCATCATAGGGGTCAATATTCACAGGTTTAAAACCTTCTTGGAATTGGTGCTGCATCACTCTATTCGTGAAGCAAAGGGGGTGAGGGGCACCCCTGATTTGGGCTACGTCACGTCGGAGGTCATCTGTCATCCGGACTAATTGCAGTTCCCGGGCTCTATCATTTTGGTCTAGCCAGGATTCATATCCGCCTCGTCTAATAGGGGGATATCTTTTGGGCCCGTAGATGGACCTTGTCAGACCTGCCCGTGCGTCTAGGTCATGGCATAGGTTGTACTCATAACCTGAACGTAATGGTTCCTTGCCTTGACGGCGAGGGTGAGTGGGAGGTTGTTCGGCTTTGTCAATTGTCCGAGCCCGTCCTCGACTGGGGCGGTCTAGTTGATATGCCTGAGTGTACCTTGGAGGTGCTGGCTCTATGGCCTCGCCATCGAATTGCGGCAGTAGCTTCTGCTTCGGGTACCTTTATGTCTGTTGCTTGTGGCCGTACTCCTCTTCGGCATCTAGGACTTTAGTCCATCTCTCATTAAGAGTATCATGTTCGGCCTTTATTTTCTGCTGTTGTTTCTTCAGGCTGCGTGAAGTGGCAATGAGCTGCCGCTTGAACCGCTCTTGTTCTAGCGGGTCTTCGGGGACGATGAAATCTTCGTCACCCAAACTCACCTCTTCTTCCGAAAGGGGGAGGTAATTGCTGTCTTTGAAGTCATCAAGGTATTCAGGATCAAGCGGATCCTCGTGCTCCTCACGATTGACTTGTGGTTGTACGTCAGCGCATGGGTCGTCAAGGTTGTTCGCATTGTCCGGGGTGGCATTTTCTCCAGTGTCCGTGTTGCTCGCGTGGCTTCAATGCGCCTTGGAGTAGTGGTGTTGTCTGTGGCACTTCGGCGGCTCATCGCTGGGCCTGCCGTTATCCTTCCCGGGGTGCCGCCATCTTCTTTTGGAGTGTCCACCATATAGACGTCGTAGGTGGACGTGGCCGTCCAATGTCCAGTGGCGAGCGGAGCAATGCCAGTGTTAGCTGTGGCTCCGCTATCCTCATCCATGTATTCGGCATTTTCCCGTGGTGCAATCCAACATGTCGGTTAAGTATTCGATAGTGGCCACTAAGTGGATGGTGGGTGGGACGTAAATTCCTCGAAATCTGCCTTGAAGGGCTGCTGAATGCAGATCGAGGGTGGGTACTCCCGAATAGCCATCATGTGGATTCGGTCCAACGCCTCATTTAGTAAAGCGAGGGTCGCCGAACTAGTATGCGGTGGCCTGCGAGGGCCGGCTTTCGATGTGGTGGGGCAAGGGATGATCCGGGCCCAGGTCGGATCCTGATCTTCTAGGGTCATGTTAACCTCAGGGCCCGGGGTCGGACAGTCGTGGGAGACCGAAGATAAGATCTGGTCTTCGGACACTTCTTCTGTATTGAGGCTCAAAACTATGTTGATGAAGGGGAGTTCGGCCAAGGATAAATCCTGGCTACAAAACATCGATCCGCCACAGGGGCTCAGGGCCGGAGGCGCATCATAAGGAGAGGGTTCGGCCAGGAGTGACTCTCGGTGTCCGAACATTATTACCGCACTGAGTCCCGAAGATGGGTCTTCGGCGAGCAATGCAGACATGGTCGAAGGGGACCCCTGACCTCCGTTCAAGGTGGATCCATCCGAGCTCAGGGCCAGCTGCAAGATTGGGGTTGATCCGTAGATTGGGTCAGGGAAAAGCCCCGGAGCGGGCACAACGAGGCCCATGGGGTGCGGGAAGAGGCTGCAAATCCAGCAAAGACCAGATCGCCTCGGGCGTCCATGCCGTACTCCAGATTGCCGAATCGAATCCGGTGCTCAAGGGCGGAGTTGTTGATTTGTTCTAGATGACCAGTTGGGTTGGCATGCAACACGATGCTGCCGAACACGAAGAGTTGGCCGGGGACAAAGAGGTCCCCCGGGCTGTCACCTTCTCCGATGATTAGGCGTGCCATTGATCCTTCGGCGTCCCAACAGCGGAATTCTCAATGAAAGCACCAATGTCGGTGTCAAAACCGGCAGATCTCGGGTAGGGGGTCCCGTGCTGTGGATCTAGGATCGATGGGGAACAAGCGACGATGAACACGGTATTTACCCAGGTTCGGGCCCTCTCGAAGAGGTAAAACCCTATGTCTTGCTTGATTATATTTGATGTATGGTATGGTTTACAGAGTAGATCTACCTCGAGATCAGATGAGATAAACCCTAAGGTGATGAGGTGATGGATGTAGCTCTACCCCTAAAGACTAAAAACCCCCATTTTATATAGGCACCAGTAGGGTTAGGGTTACATGCGATCGGGTACAACAAAGGAAAGATCACGCTATCCTTGACTTGGAGGGCACACCATGACTCCGAAGATCTTTTATCTAGTCACGAGTCCACGCCCTAGTTCGGCTTCATAGTAGCCCATCAGTCCGGCCCATATGTAATAGGCCGACGGCCCGAGGACCCCTTAGTCCAGGACTCCCTCACTTAGGTCCACCTGAAACTTCTGTTTATGCTGTTCAACATATCCATCCATGAGAAAATTCTTGTTGAAAAACTTAATCCCCACAGAAAATAGTAACCTTGCATTCAACATGAAGAATGTGACAAAGCTAGTGTTTGCAGGGTTGGATGCATATCCTTCCAACGTTATTGTCTTCAAACGAATGTCATGAGAACTGAAAAAATCCTTGTGCTTCCTCACCCATCCATTGGTTATAGGTTTTTGTCCAAGTGCTAGTGCCAACATAGACATGAAGATTGAAAACAATTAATGCCTAAAATAGAGTATGTTGAAGGAGCAACAGTTGAACGGTTAATTCTAGTACATTATATATGGGCTTTCAATGTGCGTGAAATCATCACCTTTATATACAAATTCTCCAAACATGGAAAGCATCGCAGCAAGCCAATACTCGTGTTCAGATCAAGACACCACATACTGATATATCAGGTCTTGACAGAATTTCGCACCCCTGATAGGCCTTACATGGACAAGCTCTTAATTTAGCACATAACATAATATTAGCACCAAAAGTGCACTCCAAGATCATATTTAACTTGTGTACACAAATGAAAAATGCAGATTACAAAAGTGTACATGAATAATATACAGTACCTGAGTAAGTGTGGAGCCAAACACCATCTTGAATGATTTAAACGGATCATCAATTGCACCCAAGGTCTCCAGTTTAGGCGCAGAGACCACAATTATTTGCGAAGGTGCATAACACCAATGAAGGAGCAACCTTTGAAATGAAGGGGCATCTTCAATGATGAGCTCTTGTCCTTCAAAACAAAATCCAATTCTTACAAGGTGAGGCGACTTTATTTTGAGACAAGGGACATGGATTCCATTTCCAAAAACAAGCACCAAGCGCTCCAGGGTTGTGCAGCTGGAGTGGATAATGATGTGCAGTGAGGCTTCCGACAGATCAACCAACATAAGTCCAAGTTTTTTCAACAATGGGAGTCAAAGCATTTGTACCAGATTGTCTGCTAGATGGCACCGGGTCAAGGTGGTGGTGTGGAGAGAGGAGGAAGACCATGAGATGGATATCTGTGGTGAGGGCACAGATACAACGATTGGTAGTAAGTTATTTTCGTAGTAATGGTAGAACTCAAGCTGCTGGAGTTTTTCGAATTGACGGGATGTCAGCCAGGTGGCCACCGTGCAGGGTATGTCTAGCAGGTAGCATGCTGGGATGCAGATGCGTTGAACGCAGCTCTGGTAGTAGGAGATGATGGCTTTGGGGAGTTCAGAATCATCATCATCGATAGATAGCTGATGATAGTCAAGATTAAGAGGCGTGGCGCGCCACTGAGTGCGCCACCGAGATGCGAGTACTTGTGTGCAGGGGCCATCCTTGGTGGGGAGAAGGGAGATGATCTCGCCAAGGATGGCGTCCGGGAGATCGCTGATGCGGTCCGCCGGAGATTCTACGGGTTCCTTAGATCTAGGGGGCCGTGGCGGCTTCTGGCCGCGCTGCCCGGTGCAAGATCTACATCCGGCAGCACCGCTGGCTGAAGCCTCATCTATGTACATACCAATCTGGGAAAATGGCAGGAACATACATGTTGGACATTCAAAATCAATTCTGAAGATCTGGAAGAAAAAAAGGAACAAACATATATGTAGGACATTCAAAATCAATTCTCAAGATTTGGCCACAAATTATTAGCACGCACGCTAACCCTAGTAGGATTATTAGCAAAAATCATTTGTACAGAACAAAAAATTAATCATTAACTCTATACGGATACCATTCAAAGAATCAATACACTACAGGCATCTAACAAATCTTAATTACTCTGATTTCATGGACTGAGAGAACATAACCATAGGATTTGTATTCCAAAAAAATAGAGAGAGGGGGCGTAACCAGAGAAAACACATGATATGTTTGCCGCACAAATGGGTATATAGATGACTAACCGGATTTCCGTCGGAGTCGCAGTCGTTGCCAGAGTTGCTGTTGACCTCTGGCTCCGGCTGGGGGGGGGGGGCACGACAGCGCCGACGACGTCAAGGTCGTGTTGCTTCCTGCGCGAGACCTCATCGGCAGTGACGGCAACCTCTGTGCCCAGCTTCACGCGTTGTGCGGGTGCTTCACCAGCCCCGGCGTCAGCCACTCCCTCTGATGGTGCGCTTCAGCGTCATCCTCATACACTCCAGAGTCCATACGTTGGTGACCACTATGGATCGGGGTGCGGCCACCTATTATAGCCAGCGGCTCGGGCCTGCCATTAATACGGATCAGTGGGAGCGAGGCGGGTGGTGATCAAAGGATGTCTCGCCTCCTGGTGAACCTGCGCGGCGGACTTCTGGCATTCCTACTATCATTTCACACACCTACTCGCACGCCGCCCGGTGAAACTGCGCAACGAAATCGCCTCCCGTCAATTCACACACCTACACGCACGCCTCTCGGTCTGACTGCGCAGCGGACTGCTCGCATGCGTCCCGTCAACTAACGCCTGCTCGCATGGCACACGAGGTGCGTGTCGGCATGTATATTTTTTTTTGTTTTTTGATGATGAATTCTTCCGCTTTACTGCTTAGCCGAAGCAAGGCACAGTCTAACACACACGGTCCGGATAAATAATCCGTATGGGATATTGGTTGCCAGTTATTAACAATCTCCCATTTGTAAGAAGATTACATCAAAACTTGTCTCAAATTTGATGAAAAGATACAATATTGATACGTCTCCAACGTATCTATTTATGAAGTATTCATGCTATTATTTTATCATTCTTGGATGTTTTACAATCATTTTATATCAACTTTATATCATTTTTTGGGACTAACCTATTGACCCAGTGCCAGTTGCTGTTTTTTGCTTGTTCTTTTACATCAGAGGAAATCAATACCAAACGGAGTCCGAAGACCGTGAAACTCAACGGAGATTTTTTATGGACCAGAAGGAACCCAATGGGCGAGAGCTGCACCTGGGGGGGTGCCCCGAGGGGGGCACAACCCACCAGGGCGCGCCAGGCCCCTTGGGGCGCCCAGGTGTGTTGTGCCCACCTCGGTGGCCTCCCGCACCCCTTCTTTGCACTATAAATTCCCAAATATTCCGAAACCCTTCGGGGTTAACCTAGATCAGAAGTTCCGCTGCCGCAGGCCTCTGTAGCCATTGAAAACCAATCTAGGCCCGTTCCGGCACCCTGTCGGAGGGGGGAATCATCACCGGTGGCCACCACGATGAGGAGGGAGTAGTCCAGCCTCAGGGTTGAGGGTTTGTACCAGTAGCTATGTGATAAATCTCTCTCTCTCTCTCGTGATCTCTATCATGGGCTTTGTTATTATAGTCGGATCATATGATGTTTCTACCCTCTATACTCTTGTTATGATGAATTGAATCTTTACCCTTTGAAGTATTGTCTTGTCGGATTGAATATTCAGAGATGAGAACACATGATATATGTCTTGTGGTATGAATACTTGAGCTGACAATTGGGGTATCTTATTGATTCACTTGACATATGTTATGGCATTCAACTCGCGGATTCCCGTGGTGATATTGGGGTAATCTATGCATAGGGGTTGATGCACGTGTTTCTCTGGTAGAAACTTTGGGGTCTCTTTGTAGTTCTTTGTGTGGATTGAGTATTATGAATATTAATTTTCTTTGGTGTTATCTTAGTACGAACTCTTAATTAGATTGATCGGAAAGAATAGCTTGCGTTATTCTAGTACAAACTCTAGGATAGATCAAACGGAAAGAATAGCTTTGAGATGGTTTCATACCCTACAAACAATTCCTATCTTTTGTTCTCCGCTAATAGGAACTCGGGAGTGATTCTTTGTTACACTTTGAGGGATAATTATATGATCCAACTATGTTAGCACTGTTGAGAGTTTGCACTAGCGAAAGTACGGACCCTAGGCCTTGTTTTCAAGCATAGCAATACCGTTTTTGTGCCCGTTTACTACTTGCTACCTTGCTGTTTTTATTTATTCAGATTATAAAAATATATTTCCACCATCCGTATTACACTTTTATCATCATCTCTTCGCCGAACTAGTGCACCTATACAATTTGCCATTATATTGGGTGTGTTGGGGACACAAGAGATTTTTTGTATTTGGTTGCAGGGTCGTTTGAGAGAGACCATCTTCGTCCTACACCTCCCACGGATTGATAAACCTTAAGTCATCCACTTGAGGGAAAATTGCTACTGTCCTACAAAACTCTGCGCTTGGAGGCCCAACACGAGTCTACAAGAATAAAGATGTGTAGTAGACATCAAGCTCTTTTCTGGCGCCGTTGCCGGGGAGGTGAGTGCTTGAAGATATATCTTTAGATCTTGCAATTGAATATTTTAGTTTCTTGTTTTATCACTAGTTTGGTTTATAAAAGAAAACTACATAAAAAATGGAATTGAGGTTGCATCATATTATTGATCATCTTTATAATATCTTTCTTGAAAATGATGGATCGGAAAATGGTGCTCAATTGCTAGAAGAAGTCAATAAAATGTTTGGCACAAAATATTTGAATGATGAGCATGATTGCAATGTTGTTAGTATGAATTCTTTGAATATCCATGATGCTAATGATATGCAAAGCCATAAGCTTGGGGATGCTATATTTGATGAATATGATATTTTTACTCCCCCAAGTTTTGATGTGCAAATTTATTATGATGAAAGCATGCCCCCTATTTATGATGATTATATTGATGAAAGTGGATTTGGAGAGGTCATGACTTTATTTAGTGATGAATCCACTATTTTGGATGAGGCTTCAATTGACTGTGATAAGAAAGTTGCTATCTATGATGATTATGGTGATGACATATATGCTATATTGAATAATGATAACCATGAAACTTGTCATCATGATTTTAATTTTCACTCTCGTGATAGTTATTTTGGTGAGTTTGCTCCCACTACTATTCATGAGAATAAATTTGCTTATGAGGAGAGTGAGAAATTTTCTTGGCTTATGTATCATGAAAGAATGCTTTATGTGATAGCTATTTTGTTGAATTCATTCATGATTCCAATGAAAATTATTATGAGGGAAGAACATATGCTTGTAGGAGTTGCAATAATATCAAGTTTCCCCTCTATGTGTTGAAAATCTTGAAGTTATGCTTATTTTGCCTTCCTATGCTAGTTGATTCTTGTTCCCATAAGTTGTTTGCTCACAAAATCCCTATGCATAGGAAGTGGGTCAGACTTAAATGTGCTAGTCATATGCTTCATGATGCTCTCTTCATGTTTCAATTCTTATCTTTTATGCGAGCATCATTGAAATCATCATGCCTAGCTAAAAGGCATTAAAGAAAAGCGCTTGTTGGGAGACAACCCAACACTTTTACCTACTGTTTTTATCTGTTCACATGATTATGCTACTGTATTGATCATGTTTTATTGCTTTTGTTTCAATAAAGTACCAAGTAAAGCCTTTGGGACCATGTTGGGTGATAGTTGATTTGACCCTGCTGAAAAACAGAAACTTTTGCGCTCACGAAAATAAGTCCCATTTTTAACATAAGAGTGATTTTGAGTTGATTCTTTTTGAAGAATTTTAATATACAAATTTCTCACGTGGTCTAATTTGTTTCATAATTATTGTAGTAGCAGAAGTATGGTAGTTATCCAGATCATTATAGACTGTTCTGTTTTTCAATGCATAGTTTGCTTGTTTTCTAGTTTCTATGGCTTATATTGCTCAATATAAATTGTGGAAATGATATGCTACAGTAGGCATTGTGTGGAAACAATTATGAATATTGTCTTTGACAGTACCAAAGTGAAATGGTTTTCTCTTTATCATACTAACCTGTGTCACGAAGTTCCGTTAAGTTTTGTGTGATTGAAGTTTTCAAGTTTTGGGTGAGATGTTGATATGAGGAGAATAAGGAGTGGCAAGACCCTAATATTGGGGATGCCCAAGGAACCCCAAGTTAATATCCAAGGAATATCCAAGCAACTAAGCTTGGGGATGCCTCGGAAGGCATCCCCTCTTTCGTCTTCAACATTATCGGTAACCTCACTCGGAGCTATGTTTTCATTCGTCGCATGATATGTGTTTTGCTTGGAGCGTCATTTTATTTTGTTAGGATTTTCTTTATGTTATTTATAATAATGTTTTGCATCTTTTATTTCAATAAAAGGGCATTCATAGCCTTTGTCATGCTTATCATGCAAGTTTACATGTTGCTGTTTGAAAACAGAAAGTTTATCGATGTTGCAAAAATTCCCGAGGAAAGTCAGAATGTGATAAAATATTAAAACTTTTTGAAAAATGAGCTCTGATAAATTTTCTACAGTTTTGTAGAATTTCATAATGTTTGGATTTGAATAAGTATTGATACTCTTGCATTCTTTACAGACTGTACTGTTTTGGCAGATTGCTGTTATGTTTGCATTGTTTGCATATGCTTGCTTGTTTAATGAATCTATTTGAGGTTAGGAGTATTAAATATGCAGAGGCATTTAGTATGCAATGTTGAATAATAATTTTAGTGATTTTCTACAGTAGAGATTGATAAAGTTTTTGCATTGGTTTATACTAACTTATCTCACGAGTTCTTGTTGAGTTTTGTGTGGATGAAGCTTTTGAGATTTAGGAAAACCGTGATATGAGAGGAATTAAGGAGACACAAAAGCTAAAGCTTGGGGATGCCCAAGGCACCCTAAGATAATATTTCAAGAATTTTCAAGCATCTAAGCTCGGGGATGCCCCGGTAGGCATCCCACCTTTCTTCTTCAACATTTATCGGTTAGTATCGGTTGAGCCTAAGTTTTTGCTTCTTCACATGATGTGTGCTATCCTTGAAATGTCATTTTATTTTATTTTGCTTGCTGTTTTAATAAAATACTTAGATCTGAAAGTTTTAAATAAGAGAGAGTCCTCACATATCTATCTATTTACTTAACTACTCACATGATCTTCACTTATATCTTTTTGGAGTAGTTTGTCATTTACTCTTGTGCTTCACTTATATCCTATGAGTAAATTGTTGAACAAACTGAATGTCATAAAGTTGAAATCATATCATGCCTAGTGGTAGCTTCACATTGGGTTTAGAAGAAATCTTTTGAGGCTTGACAATCACAATATTGGTCATACAAGAAATTCACGAATAATTAGTATAAGGAATAGAACTTTCACATGCAAATACACTATCCTAGAAATCTTTTGTGATTGTGAGCCCCCATCAAAATATTATATGCCAAAATTGTTGACGTTGGACTAGAAAGACAATGTTTGCTCATATTCACATAGAAGTCATATTGTCATAGATCCTTTAACATGTGGTGCTTGCCCCCCATCTTTGCTAGCCAAAAATTCCGCACCAAGTAGGGATGCTACTTGTGCATCCAAAAACCCTTAAAACCAAATCTTATTTTCAAGAGTCCACCATACCTACCTAAGGATTGAGCAAGATCCTTCAATTAAGTTGTCATTGGTGCAATAAGGCAATAAAAATTGCTTATAAAAGTGTTAGATCATTTAGTGTAAGAGAAAATTGAGTGTTGTACGAACTTATGATGGCAAAGCAATAAAAGCGACAGACTGCATAATAAAGGTTGCTATCATAAGGGGCAATATAACGCGATGTTCTTTTTCACTAAGGGATTGAGCATACAAACAAATAAGCGCATGGCAACCTCTGCTTCCCTCTGCGAAGGGCCTATCTTTTAATTTTCAGTATTTATTTTTATGCAAAGAGTCAAAGTTATTCTCTCTATTCCTTTTTTTCTCTCTTGGCAAGCATCATGTGGTGAGGAAAGATCTAGGCACATATGTCCAGTTGAATATGGGTAGGATGAGTTATTATTGTTGACATCACCCTTGAGGTGAATACGTTGCACTACTGGAATCAGGGATTTTGCCGTCTGCCAGTTCTTTGCTGTCCGCTAGCAGACGGCAAAGAAGGTCTTTGCCATCAGCTACCAAAAAGCAGACGACAAACAACTGGCAAACGGCAAAGAAGGTCTTTTCCATCCGTCACTTCTTTGCCGTCTGCTGGCTGACGGCAAAGAGAGAGGTCGCCCCCACTAACGAGCCGATTAGAAAAAACTTAACGGCCCCCCTCTTTGCCGTCTGCTAGCAGACGTCAAAGATAAAAAAAGCGGACGGCAAAGGCTTGGCCGACGGCAAAGGCTAACTAAGCTAACCTAACTAACGGCCGATCGAGCCCCCCCGCCCGTTACTCCTCTCTGTTTCTCTCCCTCTCTCCTCCCCGACGCCACACCACCAGATCCACCCACCGCCGGCCCCGCCGCCCGGCGCCGCCCCTGCCCCCGCCCCCGCTTGCCCCATCGCTCCACCACCCCGTCGTCCCCACCCCACCCGCCGACGCCCCGTCGCCCCACCATCCCACCGCCCGGCG